>NC_064810.1:79313026-79392034 GCF_023721935.1 Panthera uncia
GGGGGGGGGAGGGCAGAGAGTGAGGGAGACACAGAATCTGAAGCAGGCTCCAGGCTCTGAGCTGTCAGCACAGGGCCCGACACAGGGCTTGAACTCATGAGCTGTGAGATCATGACCTGAGCCAAAGTCAGAGGCTTAACCGACTAGAGCCACCCAGACGCCCCAGGTTTTTCTACTTTTTGAGTCACTTCTGATAATTTATGTTTTCTCAGAATTTTCTCATCTTGTTTTTCACATGTAGTGCTATAAAGTTGCTGTCTTATTTTTTCATAATTTAATAAAATCTCTTTAACTTACAGTTATGCCCCCCTTTGCATTCCTGTGACAGAGACACAGCATGAGTGGGGGAGGGGCAGAGAGAGAGGGGGACACAGAATCCGAAGCAGGCTCCAGGCTCTGAGCTGTCAGCACAGAGCCCTACGCGGGGCTCGAACTCACAGACTGCGAAATCATGACCTGAGCCGAAGCAGGCTGCTCAACCGACTGAGCCACCCAGGCGCGCCCCCCCCCTTTTGCATTCCTAATATTGCCAGTTTTTCTCCTTCTTCTCCGCCCTTCCTTCCTTCCCCTTTCCTTCCCCATCCTCTACCTCAGTCTTTCTCTCTCTACCTCTCTCTTTCTCTCCCCCTAAAGAATGATTTATTTTATTGGGTTTTTTCAAAACAATAAAAGAGCTTTTTTAAAAAGCATTTTTTATGTTTATTTTATTTTTGAGAGAGACAGAGCATGAGCAGGGGAGGGGCAGAGAGAGAGGGAGACACAAAATCCAAAACAGGCTCCAGGCTCTGAGCTGTCAGCACAGAGCCCAATGCAGGGCTCGGACTCATGAACCACGAGATCATGACCTGAGCCGAAGTCAGGTGCTTAACCGACTGAGCCGCCCAGGGGCCCCAAAAGAGCTCTTGATCTTATTTCCGAACTGTCCAGTTGTCTTGTTTTGGGTACAAGCCCATTACTTTCAGCCTTTAGTACTGCCCTCCTCAGCTTTATTTAGATTTCTTTTCTTCCTTTTCTGGCTTCTTGGGCTGAGGTTTAGTTCACCTTTTTCCATCTTTCTGGTTTTATAAGAAATCCATTTAAGGCCACACATGTCCTTTAAGCATTGTTATAACCAAATGGCTTATTTCCTAAATTGACATGTAATACTTCCATGTTTTCATTTTCTTTTTAAGCAAGAAGTTACTTAATATGTGGGCTTTTTCCCCTTAATTTCCATGTTGTTGTGGATCCAATTTCCTGGGGAACAGATTCTGAGATGCAGCTTGCAGTGCAGGAGGGCTATTAGTTTCAAAGGGAGTGCTCTTGGGATCACCACTTGAGGAGGGGAAGGGACAGAGCAGGATTTGGCAAAGGAATAAATTGGACTGGGAAGGCCCTGCTGGGTTGTTTTCCTTTGGCTGAGAAGACTGGGCCTTTATACCCCTCCCCTTCGTATCATTCAGGAATTGGATGTGGGTTGTCCAGAGAGGGGGCATGACCTCAGGCAAGGCAACTCTTTCCAGCTAAGGCAATTCCTAAAAAGGTTTGACAGCTAAGAGCTGTGTGCCAGCAGCACTCTCAAATAGCTGGGGCAATAAATCCTTCTTTCCGAAAGAAGATCTGGTTGGCACAGCTCAGCACCTATTACAAATAGTTATAGTTTTAATAGTTTAACTAAGTTTTGGCTATTGATATTTAATCTGTATGAGACATTTCTCCATGGATTTGATTTTTTAAAATTCTTTACTGCATTTCAGTGATTTCAGAGTATTTAATTAGATGCATGTACCAAAATGTATTTAGCAGTCCCATACTGTGAGACATTTAAATTGTTTGGAATTTCTGTTATTATGAACAGTTCGGCCACAAATAAAATTACAGGGAAATGGACATTTTGAGGCTATTGATACATAGGGCTATATTGGCTAATTTACTTCCATACCAACCCTGCTGGAGAGTTTCCATTTTCTTGCTTTCTCACCAACAAGGATATTACCTGATTTTGATACTGTGGCAGTAGTATCTTACTATTGTGTCTATCCAATGAAGTATAATTTAAATGAATATAAAAACAAGTGACATCTCCCAGCCTAAAATGATGGCAACAGATGCTGTCATGGCAAAGAGTTGGTGTCTAACATTTCTGGAAGGAAAATGGAGTTACTCTTGGAAGGAACCCTAAGTATTACGACTCCACTATCTGCAATTGCTAGATGAGGAACTTGAGGTCTAGAGAGTAGAAGTCAGTTGACCAAAGTCACCTGGCTACTAAATGTCAGAACCAGCAGTAGACCCCACGGCTCCAGGCCATACCACTCCACCTTCTCTGATTTTCTTGGGAAATTAATGTGTCTTTCTTCCTAGTTTCCAAAACTCCATCAAACTGTGGTATTTCTGAAACTGGAATTCATGAGTCCCCTATGAAATGTTTTAGATTCTGTGCTTTATTCAAATAAGACTATTTATATTTTAAAATATATTTGTTATAGATGTGTTTGTATTTTCTTGACGACTGTCTGACATCAAGTACTGCTGTGTGATTTTAGTGCCCCTTTTATCTTGTGTCACGTGGCATACTGGTGAAAAACAACCTCCAGCATCAAATTACCTGGATTTGAGTCGTGCACCCATCAGTTAATAACCACATGACCTAGGATAAGCTACTTAAAACTCTGTGCTTCAGTTTCCTCATCTTTAAAATAGGCAGGTTATTTGTATCTTCCTCATAGGGTTGTTATGAGTAGTCAACCAGATAATTCACATAAATTAGTTGCAACAGTCTGGCATGTTGTAAAGGTTAGCTATTATATATGAGGTGTTTCTTAAACTGGGGCCTAGATACCTCTGGGATGAAGAGGGCCACGCAGGGACATGTAGTCTGGAGTCAGAATGAGGTGTAAGCACCCCCGGGTGCTGTTGTCCATGGTGCTTAATTATTATTGCATGATTATCCATGCATTTATTGTTATTCTATGAAGTTGGTGGAGGAAGACCCTTCCACAAACAAAATCCTGGCCTCCTCAGATGAGCCAGAAAATTGATCCTCAGGCAGTTTACAATCTAGAAATGGTTTTAATTATCTTCCTACATCTGAAAACCAGAAGTATGTGCTTTGCATTCAGGCCGACTTGGTTGAATGATGGCTCAGCTGCCTGCAAGGAGTCTGATCCTACATATGGTGGCAATACTAATTCTTCCTCTGAAAGATTATTTTGATGATTATGTTCATGTAGAACAGGCATTAGATTCTCAATAAATAGTAGCTGTTGTTCAGCTGTTGTTTAGCTGTTGTTTCTTGCTTCTTGGGGAGCAAGAAGTGGGAGGAAAGAAACAGAAAGGAGAATTAGAGAATGGGAGGCAGTAAGTAGCAGAGGAGGGAGAGGAGAATGAAATAGAGGATGCTCATGGCCCAGCTCACCACAAGTTCCTCCTGGTCTGCTGGGCCTTTCCAAGCTAAATGTGGTTTCACACACTGTTCCAAATACAAATGTTGTCTCTTTGGTGTGGTTTTGTCCGTGGTTATTGTTAACACACACCAACATAAGCATGCAGCACACCATAGTGTGTTTTTACAGGCTGTCTTTTTCTAGACCTGCCAAGCTGCATACTCATGCCTTGTGGTGTCCCAGCTCTTGACAGTTTCCTTTCTGACACAGCAGTGAACTGCACCATGAAATAGAGTTGTCATATTCTCACCCTCTCAGGATTTTCTGTTTGTTGGGTTTTGCCCTTCACTTTATGGTAGGGAACGCCTGTTATCTGTTCTGTGCCCTCTCCAGATGATACATTTGGCACAAAATGGAGGAATATGAAACATAGATCCAGATTGCAAAGAAGGGAAAATTCTGCAGGGAATATAAATCATAACATGAGAATTTTAGTAAATAAGGCAGGATAACAGGCATCTGGCAATCATGGGGCTCTGGCTTCCCTATGATGTTTTCCTATCTCTGGGAAAGTAGAACCGAGAGATCTGACTGCTTTACTTTAGGGCTCTCTTAAGAAGGAATAGCTCCTGGTATCCCAAGCTTCTCCTCTCAGTCCTGTCCATTACATTAAAGTAAAGCAGTGGTTACAAAACACTGGCATGCGTCGGAATCTCCAGGGCTCTGTAAAACACAGATTACGGGCCACCCTAAATTTCTGTAGGTCTATGGTATGTGCGAATAATTTTCTTTTCTTACATGTTCCCAGCAGTGCCAGTAACTGCTTGTGTGAGGATCATGCCTGAAGAACCACTATCAGGAAATTTTACTTGCTATGACTCTCATAAACGTTATACAAATAATTCTCATACCAACCCCCTGTGAAACATGTGTTACTATCATTATTATTTTCTTTTTTAAAAATGTTTATTTATTTTTGAGAGAGAGAGAGGGAGAGAGAGAGGCAGAGTGTGAGTGGGGGAGGGGCAGAGAGAGAGGGAGACAGAATCCAAAGCAGACTCCAGGCTCTGAGCTGTCGGCACAGAGCCCAACGTGGTACTCAAACTCACAAGCCATGAAATTGTGACCTGAGCTGAAGTTGGATGCTTAACCAATTGAGCCACCCAGGCGCCCCTATTATTTTCATTTAGAAATGAAGAACAACTTGTTTAATGTCACATAATTGCAAGTGGTAGAGCCAGGATTTAAATTCTGGTCTAATTTCAATGCCATACTTGTGTTTAATGCTTTGGGAAGAAGGCCCCCTGAGACTGGATAGGAGTCATTTTCCCTAAGTAGTAATTTCCCCTCATGATCCTTTCCCTGCGTCACCCCAGCACCCCTCACATCCCTTAGCTCTGGAGCTACATCAGGTCTTGGTGTTGCTATTTGTGAGGCCATTTCTTCAGCATTTCCACTGTAGCTCCCCCAGCAGCAAAGCCAAGACTACATTCTCCTACGTGGAAAGAACAGAGATGACCCAAGTGCCAGAGCAAGTTTTTTTGAAGTCTCATGTTTTACTTCAAGCTTCCTGCATAGTTTACATTCTGTTCTATTCTGTGTTCATGTTTAATATAATGTAGTTATTTTCCTCAAATACTATTTATTGGCTTCCCAGGAGCAGGCCAAGGTTTTTCCTCTGGCTTCCAGTTTACCTTCCAATTTGAGGATGAGGGTTTATGTCCTCCATGGTTGGCTTATTGATGGTATCAGCACCTAACACAGGGCCCGGCACTTACTTGTTTTATTGTCTCATAATGAAAGGAAAGACCATGGGCTTCGGGACCAAACAGACTTGGGTACAAATAATAGTTCTGGCACTTATTGATGGATGAACTTGGGAGAATCACTCTGGGACTGTTGTTAGGGCTGTAAAATGGGCATAAAAAAATAGCTCCCTCACGGGGTTTGGTGGCTATTGTGCATGAAGCATGCAAAGCACCAGATGTGTGGTAGTCTATAAATGGAGGTTGCTGCTATGGCATACTGTTGGAGTGAAGTGTGGAATGGGTGGACAATTAAATGAACGAGTGTCCCACACACAAGCTATGATACCCCTGGGCTGTAAATGCCTCCCAGCCTGACACTGCCTGCCTGTGCTAAAGGCAGCCCCCCTTGAGTATCAGGTCTCAGCTTCTCCCAGGAGCCTGCACGGCCCCCCCCCCCGCCCCCCACCACCTGGACAGCTTTGTCCAGCTTGACATTTTCACACTGCCCCCAGAGCAGGGATTCTTATGTGTAGTCTGAGGGTGCAGATGAGATGCAAAGTCCTTAAATGCAAGTCCTCTCTAAGTTGTTACAGGTAGCACACAATCCCAAGACTTCTATTTTTATGTTTGTACAAGGAATATACACTGGTAATTTATTAAATGAGTTATTAGGGATTACTCATATTTGCTGTTCATAAACTCAAATTAGCCCGTTACTATGTTCCCCAGGGAGCTCTAATTCGGTTATCTGTGGAGTCTGGCTGCTTCTAAATACTCAGCGACTTACTGCCTCCTCACTCAGCTTGATGGTTAGAACCCTGTGACCTACGGGAAAGTGACATTGCTTTCCTGCAGTGTCAGACTTGCGTTGAGTTGGTTGTGGTGTTCAGCTACTGCTATTCTTGCCTTTTAATTAGAAATTAGGGTTCATTTAACTTCATCATTATCATATTAGCTTTTGGAGGATATTTGGTTAACCTCACAGCATGTAGTGACATACACTTGCCTCAAAAATATTTTAGGCCTATAATTTCCCAATTACTAGATTTTAAGACATGAACAGGTTGCAGTTCAAGCTTGAATCATGTGTATTCTCTTGCTAAACAGGTACATATGTACTCTGCACCCAAAAGTGCTTCTGTAGTTGCCCTGGTTATCTGTGACCACATAACTAACTGCTTCCAAATCTAATGGCTCAACAATCATTTTACTGTTCTGAATGATTCTGTGCATCAGGAATTCAGACAGAGCTCATCAGGGACAGCTTATCTCTGCTCCACATCATGTCTATTAAGGCAGCAAAATCCAAAACAGCTTCTTGTCTTCCATGTCTGGCAGCACAGCAAGGACAGCGTAAGTGACTGCATGCTGGCTGGAATGGCTTCAATGGGATTGCCCAGGGGGGGGCTTTAGTTTTTACCATCAGCTAGGTGGCTCACTTCTCCTCCAGGTAATGTGAAGCCTTCCACTGTGTTCACAAGCACAGTGTTCAATGCTCCCAAGCACACAAAAGTGGAAGCTGTTGGGCCTTCTTCAGGCTTGGACCTGACTCTGGCACAATGTCACTTCTGCATTCCTTCGGTTAAAGCAAATCGTAGACACAGCCCAGACTCAAGGAGAAGGGACCAAAATGGGCATGAGTTTTGGAGGGACCCCCATGTGATAAACTATACTGTGAAAGTGGCAATTCATTAATGAATTCAAACAACTTTAAAAGCTCCTAACATGGGTGACTCAGTCCATCAAGCATCTTACTTCGACTCAGGTCATGATCTCACGGTTCGTGATTTCAAACCCTTTGTCAGGCTCTGTGCTGACAGTTCAGAGCCCGGAGCCTGCTTCGGATTCTGTGCCTCCTTCTCTTTCTGCCCCTCCTCTGCTCGCTCTCTTTCTCTCTCTCTCTCTCTCTCTCTCTCTCTCTCTCTCCACCACCCTCTCTCTCTCTCTCAAAAATAAATAAATGTTAAAAAAAAAAAAAACTCCTAAATTGGCTAGGCTGAATAAAGTGACTATTGTAAGTTTATAGATTATAGTTACAAATTTACAGGTCATTATTTTAAGATTAAAATTGCATGCATTATTTAGTATTAAAATTATAATTTTAATATTGAATTTAGCATTTTAATATTGAAATTAGAATTTTAATATTGAATTTAGAGTTTAATATTGAAATTACAATTTCAATGTTAAAATTAGAATTTCAATATTAAAATTATTTTCCCATTGGGAATGCAAACAGGTATGGTAGGATCTTTTGCTCTGTGCAAATGGTCTCAGTCAAAAAAGGTTGAGAACATCTTTTCTACTGGTCAAGAAATGAGCCCCAAGAAATCTTATAGTAGCTAGAGCCACAAAGCTGACAGGCAGACACTGTTTATGCCCCGATGGAGTTCAGAGTCTCACAGGGAAGGGTTGGCAAGTCTACTGCAGTGTGACAAGTGCCATAATGGAGAAAAGCCCGAGGAGCTACTGAAGGGCAGAGAAGACATGCCAAGCCCAGGCCAGGCAGTTAAAGGGAGCTTCTTAGAGCAGGTGACACTAGAACTGAACTCCAGAGGTAGCGTAGGAGTCACAGAGTTTAAGAAGGATCCGCAGGCGCACAAGCCCAGACATAGGACAGTTACCAAAATGTGACTTGTCACAAGTCTGGGAAGAGAGAGGAGTTCTTATCTTTCTAGCTTTTAGTCATTCTTCCCTTAGAAAAAAGTACTCATTATGGTTTTGTTATAGCTCATCGTGTGCACATAAATAAGCTCCCCCAATCTGATGCCATATTCATGAATTAATGCTTTTATGAGAGCAGGGAGGAGATGAAGAGGTGTTTGTTCTGGGTAATTGGCTATGGCTGATTCATTCTGATGAATAGAGAGACCTGGGGTGCAAGTCAACATCCATTGAATGTGCTGTCTTCCTTCTGACTTGTGATTTCCATGCTGACATCTGTACAGAACAAATAGAATTTGATCCGGGATATGAAATTGCAGAGCTAGAAGGTGTGTTCTCCCCACCCCCTCATTTTACAGACAAGGTAACTGAGGCCCGGGGAGCCGAAGCAAGCGCTCAGAGTGGCATAGCCATAGGGACATAAAACACACTCTTCTCCCATCCAAGGCTGACAACACCCAATCTGAGCATTATTTAGAAAACCCTAGTACCTTTTCTTTTCCTCTCAGGAAGGATATTCAGGGTGGTAATAAGAAGACTGTGCATACTGTAAAGAGCCTCTGAGAGGGGCGTGTTGAGTGGGCTGCTGAAAGGGAAATGCTGAGTGATGTCAGCTGGAGCAAACCTCATGTGAGGGAGCTGCCATCTCTGCCAAAGGCGGAAAGCCAGAGGGGCCGTCCTGAGCGAACGTGGTGGTCGGCAGTGACCGTCTGGGGAGTCAGGCCACGTGCCAGGCCCCTGACTTATCCTGGTGGAGGTAAATGGTACAGCTTCTTCCACCACGAAGCCAAGCGCTGAGCTACCGTGGAACAACAGTGATCATGAGTATTTGTGGAATTGCTGCAAAATACACCTTTGTCTCGTTACTCCTCCTCAGCTCCTTCAGGAGTCTCTTCCACCCCCACCTGGCATGCCTACTACCAGATGGCCCCCCGGTTCCTTGTACATGTCCGTACCACTACACTTCCCATCATGTGTGTTAATTATCTGTTTGAGTGTCTGTCTCCTGCACGGGCCCACCAGCCACCACAACAGAGAAGTTAGAGGACCTGCATGTTCTAAGGGAACACAGCTGGAAGAACAGCGGAGTTTGCTCAAAGAGTCAGAAAAAGCTATAGAAGAGAAGGGAACTTTTAATCTAGAACCAGGTATGGGTAGTAGTTTGTTATGGGAAGGAAAGAGGGTCATTCCAGGTAGATTAAAGGCATGGTGTGTTTGTCAGTCCATTAGCTAATGTTTATGAGATGCTGCCATGTGCCGGGTACTTTGCTAGGTGCTAGGAGGACACAGGATGATTTTGCTGGAAGGAACATGGAGCATGTGGGGCAGGAGAGAATTCGAGTGAAGATGAGGAGGTGAGCTGTACCACAGGTAAAGGTTTTTCTGGAGCTGGCTGAAAAGCCTACCCAAAAGGGTCCAAGAGAAGCCACCAAAGGTTTTCAGGCAAGTGAAGTGTTGGGATCAAATTTGGTTCTAAATGAGGAAAATCTCTATGACCAGATATGGGATGATTCATGGGATATATTGTTAAGTGAAAAAAAAGTGTACAAAAGACAATTGTTAATATGCTACCTTTTGTGTAATAAAGAAGGGGCAATAAAAAATATCCATGTATCTGCTCACCGGTGCAAAAATAAACAGGAAGGATGAGTTAGAAACTGTAAGGGTTGAGTGGGAATAAGATGGAAAGGAGAGGGATGGATACAGTAAAAGAAATGGGGGAAGCAAGGCTTCTCTGAAGATACCTTTTATATAATTCTGACTTTGGAAACAAAGAATCAATTGGGAATGGAGGAAAAAACCTTAGAGTGAAATACAAACAAAAATGAATAGGAGTGTGTAAGAACTAATCTAAGTAACTTTTGAAAATAGTATTTTGAGGACGTGCTTTGTTGGCTGAAAAGAAGTGTCAAGAAATCTTAAATTCTTTTTTGTTTTTCACAGTGTTGTAGCTAACATTCTGAAACCACTTTCTGTATATTTTTAGAGTGAGCAAATAAATATATTGTAGATAATGGAAACAAAGTTTGTTGGAGAAGGGAGCTCAAAAATACAGAATGAGAGGGAGGCTACAGTTGATAATGTAAAATTGGACTATAGTTGGAGGTCTGAGGATCAACTTGGTTTTTTTAACATGGATGGCCAGCCAGCCAGCTGGCCTGAGATGAGATATGTATATATACCTGCATATATTTCTTGGCTCTGGCCTTGATAAAGCCTAAAAGCAAAGACACCCAGTAGCAATGAGCACACTTAGTGCCCAAAATTTGGCTTCAAATTCCATTCTCCTCTGAAAGGAATCCGTACTTTGGAGAAGTATGTACTTTGGGGACTGATTTCAGGACGAGAACTCAGTTAGTACAGGGTGAGACTGAAACATTTTGTAATAACAGAAAATAAATATGTGCTCAAAGAATGATGGGACTATGTCTAAAGAACAGGGAATCAACTTGAATGAGTCTCTACTGGCCAAATCTGGGACAATTTGAATCAAAACAAATAAATATTGTAATGGATTATAACCCTCTGAATAAAATAAGAATCCATTAATATAAACAAGTTTGTATTATATGTAAATATAACATACATTCAAAGTTATTTATATAAATATGTACATATTTATATTATATATATTTATATTGTTTGTAGTATAAATAAATATCTATAAGTAAACTGGTATGGAGAAATAGAGAAGAGAAAGCTCTTCTTTATAGTAGAATCCAAACTAATAAATATAGAAGGAATGATAGAATTAGAAGTTTTCTATCATAATAATAATTAATTCAGGCAGGAATCATCAGTGGATGCTCAAACTAGTGGGTAAAAGTTTGATGAGTAATTACAAAATTACAACAGTTTCAAGCAGGAGAAGATCAGAAGCCAAGCTCAGAAATCTATGGCACAACACAAAGACTTTGTACCCAACTACTATCAGCTGATTGTTTAAATCATATTACTAAGTGTTGTGTTTGCAACAGGATAATGATAACCAAATATTGAGAGTTCACTGTGTGTTAGGCATTGTGTTAGGTGAGGTTTTGGGATTTTCTGTTTGTTTGGTTTTTGCGTATGTCAACACTAGCTCAGTGAGATTTTTATTAGTACCCCCATTTTTGAGGTGAAGGAACGAGGGGTCAAGAAACACAAAATTTGTCTAATGTCAAATAGCTGATAGGAGGAGGAGCAAGATTCAAAGCCCTGCCTTCTGACTTGGAATTCCACAGTGTTCTATTGGGCAGCGCGTCTCTCGATCCTCTTAGAGCTAACTCTGTGCTTCTAGAAGTGTGCAGAATGGTACGGCCAGAGAGGCATTCTTAAAAGCCTTGGGGGTTCCTTCTTTCTTCTCACCATACTTATTACTGAACACCTGGTCTCATTTTTCCCCCTCTAAAAATAGGGAAGGCAATGCTTAATTTACATGGTTGTTAGGAGGGCTAAATGGGCAAATACATGTAAAGCATATAGTGTGGAGTAAGCGTCCACTAAATGACAACTGCAGCAGTAGTAACACCAGTTGTAACACTGAACTCCCTGGTGTTACAGAAAATGTTTCTAAAGGTCACCCCTCACGTTTGGACTGAACTGATAATCAGAGGGCAGATCATAAAAAGCTTTGTGTATCATAAAAAGAAGATCATGTTTTATTCTATAGGCAATAGAAAGCCACTGAAGAATTCTATTACTGGGAGAGATGTGATCTGGTTGACAATTTAGCACGTACCAAGGGCAGGAGAGTAAAACCCAAACCACGGCGTCCATCAGGAGGCTGTTGGTAGAGACTGGGCAAGAGAAAATGAGGGTCTGAGTTAATGAAGCTGGCCTAACAGAGGGGAGGGGACACACAATGGACAGTCACACTTGAGCGCGGCACCTGGGTTTGGCAGGAGAGGATGGGAAAGAAGCTTAGGCTGAGCCCCAGGCTTCTGGCCTGTGTTCTGGCTCCTCTCAGTGCATGACCAGAATATAGAGGAAGGGCAAGTTGGGGGCATGGGAAGGTGCTGGTTTGGGGTGGTTTGGGACACATGAGGGAGTCACAGTGGACAGTTGGATATTCAGATCTGGATTGAGGGGAGAGTGTACGGCTGGAGCAGCATGCCTGTGGTCGCTGAGGCCACGGCAATGGGTACCTCCTGGAAGGGGTACAGAACAAGGAGAGGGCAGAGGTTGGGATTTTGGAAATGCCAGTATTTAACAACGGCAAGAGAAGTGGAAGGAGACTGAGGAGGAAGACTCAGAAAGATAAGATTGTTTCCAGGGGGCTGTTTCCTGCCATGGCGAAGGCTGCAAAGAGAAGCAGATGAAGCAAGGAAGGCCTGAAAAATGACTGGTGGATTTAACAATTGTGTTACTAGGGACCCTAGCAAGAGCAGGTGCCAAGGAGCAGAATCTAGTTGAGCAGTGGATTAATTAAGGAGAGAATTGGATGTTTTAAGGAGAGAAGCTGGAACTTGGATGCTCCTGGGGATGCAGGCATCTTACTTCCTTGCCATGCCTGCCGACCTACTGGCGGAGAGCTCTGATTGGTGGAAGGTCATCCTTCCAGAGCCACAATCTCCTTCCGGTGTCTTCCCTTAGTTCCTGGCTAGCCCTCCAGTCCACACCAACCAAGTCTATAGTTTCTCCAGAGAGCTGCACAAACCCATCTCCTCACTGGGTTGTCTCATCCAGACCCTCCACCGTCCCTCATGGGCTCCAGGCTTCCAGACTTGCCTCAATGTCCAGTCCTTCACCATGGATCCAGTTTTATTAAAACTGAGCTTCTTCTTTGGTAGCATCAATCTGTATTTCTCCTCCTATTAGGTTGGTGGCTTTCCAACATTTTTTAAACCTCAATATACGTGTACGTATAACTGAAAGGAGACATTCCTGTTTTCAGCTCCATTTCATGCCATTCTACTCTATCCTATTCTATTTTGTGTTTTTAAATGCTGGCCTTCGCCCATCGCATTAATTTCACACCCTGCTGAACTGACTTAGAGGCTGGTGTTATGACTGCCAGAGCAACCATGCTAGGAGGGGCCCAAAAGAAAACATGCTAAGTGTCTGTCTGAACCCATCCCTTTTCCCTCCTTCAGGCTCCCCTGCACAGGGGCCAGTGGCAGGTCTTCTCTCTAATCACTTTTGTATGGTTCTGAGAGGAAAGAAAAACCACTTTAGTTACTAGGATGTTAGCCAGCCGTGGGGATATTTGAATGTCCACAGTAATGGTGGAGAGACTAGTTACCTTTCAAATCATGCACGTATGTACTGTCCCTACTTGCTCATGAGGCATCTGACAGCCTGAGGCGTTTTCATGCCTTGAGGATGCCCTCAGGGGGTCCTACTATTGCCTCTCTTGGGAGACATTTAAAATTTCCTGAGTTGAGGGTATGGCCACCTGTCCACACAGACCACCCAACTGGAGTTATGCTGGTCTGGTCTGTAAGCCCTCTTCAGACTTCCCTGAGGAGACATCCACCCCCACCCCACCGTGGGAACCACTGCCTCTCATAGGTCTTTCCCCAGAGAACAACTGGGGATTTCTTTTATAAGAAAGGGCAACTTACGTATTCCCTCCCATTCACGATGTCTTTTCTACTTCTGCCCAGGAGGAGCAAGGATTTCTGAAGACCTTGACTATGGATAGAAGCATGCTGTTGGAAGAGTAGCACAGGCCTTCTCTCATCTGCTCAAACGTGCCCACTACTGCCATAGACAACGTGCATCCTCCGTAGTTCCTGAAGGGCCTGTCCACCGTGTACCTGCAGTGAGCCAGGCCCTGGGCTGGGCCTCAGCTTCACCCTGGTGAACAAAACATCCCTGGCCTGAAGCACTCACACCCAGGTTAAAGATGAGTGAAGAACGGTGGGTCTCCCTTACTCCAGAAGAATTTGACCAACTCCAGAAATACTCAGAATGTGAGTAAATGGATGGACCCACCTGGGGCAGGATTTCCTCTTGGTTGGGGAGACCATTTCTGGAGGGCAGAGTGGTGTAATCATTGCAAAGCCACAGAGAATGAGAGTGGGCCTGACAGATTATATTTCCTTATAAACACAGGATCGGTGTCTTTAAACATAAAAACAATTATCTTTACACTCTATAAATGATACACACTCGCCATAGAAATTTGGAATATACAGGGGAAAAAATAAAGAGTAGGTTAAAAATCCCAGCCAAACTCTATGAACATTTTGGAACAATCCCCTCCTGTGCATATTGCTTTACATGGTTGAGTTCCTGAGTGTACAGTAACTTTTTTTTTTACCCTACATTTTCTGCTTAACATAATATTGTATTTTCTCAAGTGATTAAAACCTGGTTGTAGCATAATTTTTGAAAGGCCGCAGGCTGTATGGTTACATTGTTACTTGATCACTGGCCCTATCATCCTCTTGTGCTTGGACCCAATGCCTTTTTCCAGTAAGATGCAGAACTCCAACGTGTGTCTCTTTCCTGACTTTGTTCTGCATAAGCCTAGCCTTGCAACTAACTGGGGTTCTTGGTTTCTCATTAGTTACACCCAGGAACAATTGGAATGCATCAAGATACATTGGTAGTGAGACTCATGCTCACGTGTGGGCTGTGCCCTCCAAAGGCCACTCCTAATCCTGACATGACAGGGATTTGCCGAGGCTGGAGCATCAACTGACCACTGTGCTCTGTACACACATGGCCGCTGTGGTGATTATGCAGTGGCACCAGCTTTGTACAGGACCCTTTGCTTTGCAGAACTCTTCGGCTGTGCTACCTGCCCTGCCCCTTTGTTCCAGTCACCTCTCCCATCACATTTATTAATTGTATTGGCTGCTTTTGTAAATCACTAGGCCAATGGCAGGTTGACCTGCCCTACAGGGTTTTGCCGGGTAGCCCTTGTATGTCCTTTGGCAGCCTGCCCCCCCCCCCCCACCTCCCACAGGGCAAGCAGCCCTGGCCCACAGCACTGGTCTGGGAGTCTACAAGTTGGGCTCAAGTGCCAGCTCTATCTCTTGCTCTCTCTGATGTGACAGCCCTTAACCCCCAGAGCCTGTATCTTCTTCGTTAAAATCAGAGGGTTGGACTAGACTATCTCTTCCTGTTGTTCCTCCTACGCCTAACACCCATGACTCTATGTGTTCCCCACGGCCAACAGGGGCCCCGTGGGACTGCTGGTCAGTCTCCCACCTGGCTGCCTGGAGTCCCTGGCCTCTTGTCTGACCTTGGTGGATTTAGAGAAACTCTGTAATGTATTGACAAGGAGCAAGGAATCACCTTCCAGAGTACATTCCATTTAATTCAGCGTGTTCTGTAGGTCAGCAAAGTACCAGCCCTGTCAGGAATGAAAAAGAAGCGCAAAGAAAAGGCTTGCTTTTGAGGAATCAGAATCTTGTTAGAGAATCAGAAATGTGCTCATAACACAAACAGAGAGCAGGTTTAGGGCAGCAGGCAAATACCTCTGGTGCAGAGCTGGCTGAACTGAGTGTATAAATGAAAAGGGAATTTAAAGCTAGGGGAAATTGGTATGGGGAGCGTATTAGTTTCTAGGCTACTGTGACAGAGTACCACAATCTGGGTGGCTTAGGACAATAGAAAGTGCCTAATGGTTCTGGAGGCTACAAGTGCAAAATCAAAATATCAGCAGGGTTGATTCCTCCTGAGGGCTGTGAGGGAAGAATGTGTTCTAGGCTTCTTTCCTTGGCTTGCAGAAAGCTGTCTTCTCTCTGTCTTTCCATGATGTTCCCCCTGTGTGTGTGTCTCCATATCCAAATTTCCTTTTTTTATGGACACCGTCATCTTGGATTGGACCTGCCCCATTCCAGTATGACTTCATTTTAACTAACTACATCTGTAGTTATTTTCAGATAAGGTCACATTTTGAGGTGCTGGGGGTCAAGACTTCAACATATGAATCTGGGGGAGGGGAGGGGATACAATTTAACCCACACAGAGGATTTAGCTGGGTGGACTCTGTGGAGGACAGAAGTTTTAAAATGTGAGTAGTAGGGGCGCCTGGGTGGCTCAGTCGGTTGTGCGTCCGACTTCAGCTCAGGTCATGATCTCACCATCCGTGAGTTCAAGCCCCACATCAGGCTCTGTGCTGACAGCTCAGAGCCTGGAGACTGCCTCGGATTCTGTGTCTCCCTCTCTCTCTCTGGCCCTCCCCTGTTCATGCTCCGTCTCTCTCTAAAAATAAATAAACATTAAAAAAATAAATAAAATAAAATGTGAGTAGTAGATGGTGAGGGAGGGTGTAGAAACAATGGAAACAGAAGGGGAGAGGCACAAAGAGAGAAAGTGTGTATGGGTGGTAAGGAGAACTTCTGGACCACATGGAAAGAAGGAGAGGAAGGTGGGGAGGAGGCCATAGGAAGGATGGGGATAGCAGGAGGCCTTGGGTCAGAGTGTGGGTTTTGAACCAAGGTGGCAACATTTAGAACGTGAATCTGGTGGCTGTGTGCGGGGTAGCCTGAATATAGAATCTGCCAGATCAGGGAGATAGGGGAGGGTCCTCTGGAGGAAATCTTGTCTGAGCTGAGGAGTGGGGCTCAGATAGTGAATGTGGCAACGAACAAATGCTGATCTGTAGAAAACTGTGGTAGAAGGTATCACCAAAATTTACAGAATGAAAGGAAGCCAGAAAAGATACCCCTGAAGACTGTGAATCTGTGGAAAATACGAGAATTCATATTCAAGGCTAGTGGGGACAGTTGGGGAGTGTGATTTGGGAATGGTGATGACGCATCCACTTTTGTATTCATACATGCTAGGCTGCAGGGAACCAGCAAATGAGTGAGACACAATCCCGGCCCTCAAAGAGCTCCCAGCCTAGGAGGGAAAGATAGGTAGGCCTGAAACAATGATATTCAGTATGACAGGTGCTAAGCAGGGGGGAGCACAGAGGAGTAGACCTAGCCTAGCCTGGTGGGAGGCTTCCCGATGCAGGTGCTGTTTCCCAACACCAGAAACACTAGCAGGAGGGAGGAAGGGGAGGGCATTGCAGGCAGGGGAAGTGGCTTGGGAAGGCAGGAAGGAGAGAGAGTCATCATGGGAGCTTCAGAGAACTGCAAGCAAGTTCCACAGTGGGAACCTAGAGCACATGGTGGTGGTGGTGGTGGTGAGAGAGGATTTGGGGCAAGAACTGGAATGGTAAATAAGATCCCATCATGGAGGACACTGCTTTCCAAGTGCAGTGTCCTGTGGGCCTGGGAGGGGAGGTAGTGGGAAGCGAGTGGGAAGGAGGGCTGGGCTACAGCTCTGACTTGGAATCATCGTGTGGAGACAGCAACAGGAGTGAAGGCACTTCAGAGAGCAAGAACATGAGGAGAGAGGTGAGAAGGTGGGAAACAGGGCCATGGCTCTGCCTACAACCAGGGGTCAGAGAAGGGAAAGGAGTCAGAAGAAGACAGAAGAACTGGAAAGATGACAAGGTGAAAAGAGTAGTGGGTGGAGGGAGTTGAGGGACAGAGGAGTCCACATATGGCAAAGCAGTAGGGGAGGCAGGGGGTAAAAAGGCACCAGAGTGTTTAGTAGGAAGGGGTTCCTTTGTGGTTTGGGTCTTTTTTTCCCAACCATCACTTTGTTCTTCTTTGACCCTTCCTCCTTTTGTTCCTGTGCCAGGACCGGACAAGGTGCTCTGGCACTGTTGTTCTAACAGGAGAGGGGAAAAAAGCCACAGTTCTTGGAAAATGATTAATCCTCAGAGGAAACCCTGAAAAAGGCACTTCTACCAATTTTAGATACATGCTGGTGTTCAGTCAGATCACATCGCCATAGCAACTGCTCTTCCATAACTACATAAACAGGAGCTTTGCAGTGGTGGAATATCTGAAGTGCATAGCCTGAGAATTGAGAACTTTCCCCAGTGGGGTTACCAGGTGCAAGAGGCCAAGGATTTCAGGAGGAGAGGCTCCTGTATATTCTGTTTATACAACGTAAACCCTGTACCTTCCCTGGTGGCCTTCTTCTGGGGGTGAAGCCAGGTTACAACTGCCCTTGGATATGTATATATTTATTTTATATGTACACAGGCACACACATACATAGTTGAAACATACCTATAGTAAGATTAATGTGAGTCAGTAGTGTAAAGTGCTTGTAAAAAAACAATAATGTGATGTTAAGACTATTTTTGTTATGAAATAAGAACAAGCATAAAAATGAAAAACAAAATGATGACATTTAAAGCTACCCATGATTCTGTCTCCCAATGATAACCACTACTCGTGTGTGTGTGTGTGTGTGTGTGTGTGTGTAAAACAGACATGGTAGCCTATTTCATATGCTGTTCTCTTCACCCTAACAATTATCTATCCAGTGCTGTTATCTACTGCTATATCAAAACAACTTCAAAACTTGGTGGGTTGAAGCAGCCAGTTTATTTTTCCCATTCTGTGGCTCAGGAATCTGGGCAGGGCACAGCTGGGATAACCGGTCCCTGCTCCCTGATGTTTGGGGCTTCAGGTGGGATGCCTCACATGATCCAGCATGGCTTATTCACTCCCATACTGTTACCTCAGTGTTCCCCATTGGGATTTCTTCCTCCAAGTGCTTTGTCCTCTCCCAGGGCCTCTCCATGTGGCCTCTTTTTCCAGCAGGCTGGCCTGGACTTCTTACATGTGGCCCAGGACTCCAAGAGCATAAAAGCACTCCAAGGTCTTCTTAACACCTGGACTCCGAGGTCCTAGAACAGAGCTGTCTCCACATTCCATTGGTCAGAGCACTCCCAGGCCTGTCCTAGATGCAATAGGGCCGGGAAATGGACTGCATGCCTCATGGGAGAGTGGTTCACACGGGAGCAGGGAGATCGTTGGACACTAGCCAGCGCACAGCATGCCATGGGGTGTTCCCGTATTGTTCAGTACTTTTCAGAAGCGTGGTTTTCAGAGGTTGCAGAGATTTCTTTTGACACATTATTTTATTTAACCAAACCACTGATTGTGAATTTAAAATGTACTAATAGACTCACAGTTTCTAGTAAGGCAAACTGATACCCACATTCTATCCTACCCTGATCAGACCTCTTTGAGAGCTGAATTTATGCCTGGGCATCACAGTGTACAATGGATATATGGATGAACCGGAACTTATTTGAGAAGTGGCGCCAGCATGGTGAGGGGCCTCCCAGCAGGGTTATGAAGAAATGCCTGAAGGTACTATGCCTATTTGCAGGAGAAGGGAAGAAATAAAATAAATAAAAAGTGCTGTTGTGGGGAGGAGGTGTTTAGTTTTGAATGGCTTCCAAAAGTAGCCCTGGGACTAATGGGAAGAAATTTATCAAAGAAAGACTTAAAGCAAGGAATTTATTGATGGCTAATGGTCAAACCTGCCCAAAATGGAATAGAATTGACTTGAAAGCAATTGGGTTTCCTTTCCCTGGATGTCCACTTGACTAAATGACCATCATTAGCCCTTCTAATACTTAGTCTCTGTTGAAACAGGTTTCTTCTCAACCTCAGAGGGCATGAGCATGTGGGGAGGCCTCCTACTGACCCCTAACAACTTCAGCTAGAGATAATAATGGGCTTATTGTCCTTTTAATCTGATATTTGGGGAGAGGCAATTATTTTTCCATGATTTGTCAAGGACAGAAGCTGTCAGCTTTTTCAGAAAGGGAAAAAAGGAAAAAAAATTAAACTATCAATTTTAACTTTTAATTCTTCAAGAAATCATACCAAAAACGTTAGACATCAGCCCGTGGTTGTTAGATGTTGTAGACTTTTTATACCTGGGAGAAATTTTAAGCCATTCTCAAATGCAACTCCTACCCATTTTATGAATGAGCACACTGAGTCCAGAAGAGCTCAGTGACTTGCCCAAGGTATATAATTTTAAAGTACATTTAAAGAAGAAATAAGTACATTTAAAGAGAATGAATCAGTAAATTGTGCTCTTCAGAAATATATTTTATTAGAATCAGATCAACTCAAAGTTTCTGACTTTAAGATGTAGGTAAATTATAGCTCAAAATTCAAATCTGTCAGTGTTAATGTGGGAGTCAGAGAAAATGTTTAGGGCTGGTTTATAGAACAATGTAAGGCTCTAAGTAAGCTGCATTGAAACCTTACTATTTATATGGGCTACAGGAGCGAAAGTTAATCAAATGTTCATGGAGTCCTGGGCCCGTAGAGGGTCATGTCTCATTGCTTCCATCTTGGAAGGAAAACCACAGCTATTTCTTACCCACATCTCTTGCAGCATAACTGGCCTTCTTTTCCTCATGATGACTGAGATTCTACCCACAAGCAGTCACAGAATTATGGATAGGGGAGACTTCTGTGGAACAATGGCTCTCAGATTCAAATATGCACCTGAATCTCCTGGGGATCTTCTTAAAATGCCAATTCTGACTCAGCAGGTCTAGGATAGTTCAGACATGCTGGGTTTCTGACAAGTTTTCAGGTGATGCTGATGCTGCTGGTCCAGGGACCACACTTCTAGTACCTTTAGTTAAGAAGGTACAGGCTGTCTGATCCATTCCTCCACCTTCATTTGGGCTATGACTTATAAGGCCAAATTACTTGGAGAAAAAATGGTAAGTTTTGTTAGCAATACCAACTTTACTTATACAACTAAGCCGTACCAGTCATTCAGATCATTTATGATGTCAGAAAATCTCCATATCCTAAAGCTGGTTTTCTTATATCAGCCCAAATTCCCTCTGCTTCAATGTAAAGTCTGTTTCTCTTATTCTGTATGTAGCACTGTAGCAGAGTTATCACTTCCACTGGTTCCCCTCAGTAGTTGGCTTGGTGGGCTTCAGGGGTCCTCAGCCTGGGTTGCACAATGGAAATACTTGGGAGACTTTGAACTCTTCCAGTGCCCTGTCCACCCATACCCCATCCCAGGATCTGGGCATCAGTAGTGTTTAAAGCTCCCCAGGTGATTCCACCATGCAGCCAGGGCTGACAACCACTGGTCTAGCTTTTCTCCATATTCCCCTAGAAATATGGGATGTATGGGAAAAGCACAATAACCCTAATCCCTTTCCTAGTCCTCCTTTATTCAATGAATCTGTATTGAACATTGATTTTATGCCAGGCAGTGGGCTATATGCTGGGCAGAAACAGTGCACAGGAGAAGAAGTATAGCTGGGAGATTGTCAATGTTTAGGAAGCTGGGCTTCTTACGCATGCTTCTCACATTCTACTTTGGGGCCTGGTTCCTCTTGGCTAAAAATGTGGGCCTTTTGATACAATGCTCCTGGATCTGACATATCTGTTCTGACATCATCCTCCGTCTTTCCAGAACGCTTGGGAAACTCCGCTCTTGCTTTTGTTCATCTCACTGTATTCTTGACTCCTTGAAATACTTAGAAAACTTACTCATACATCCCTGCCTTCTTCGAAAGAAGGAAAATTTAGGTTGTTGGTTTTGTTTTTTTTTTTTTTTCCTTTTCATTTGCCAACTTTCCCTTTTCCCCTCTCTGTGTCTTTCCTTCCCTGGGTTGAGTCACGTAGGTCTTCTGAATCTATGGAATATATTCCTCTAGGTTCAGCATCATGTTTTTGTCTATGTTGTGACAGGCAAGCCTGACCAGTTAGCCACAAATATACAAGAATGTTGCTTAAGGCCTGCTCTTCAAAAGTGAGGTCCATGCATCTGCATAATTGGTGTCACTTAGAGTATTATTTGAAATGTATAATTTTGGGCCCTGACTCAGACCTACTGAATCAGATCCCCAGGCAGTTCCTATGCATGTTCAGTCTGAGATGCTCTTAGGGAACTTTGAGGAATGGAAAGTTATTATGCACCTCAGAATTTCACTCTCATCTATGGGTTTTCAGATTCACAGTTGAAAATGTTGATTCATAGTTATTTCAAAGTTTAATAGCCTGACTAGTTTTCAAATACTCAGTGTTCTTAAAGAGAAGATGGTCCATAAACTTTGGGTTCTGGTTCAGGCAGCACAGCTGACGTTCTGCTGTAAACACTAAAGCTCCTAATTTGTCTGCTTGTTCTGTTGGAGGGCATCCCTCTCCCACACAAATGTGGCAGTGAAGGTGCCTGTGAGTTGGGCCAAATTTTCTCCTTAAAAAGACTTCGAATGTGCTCAAACACTAGGAACAAGTGTTTGGTTATGGTCCCAGAACTTCTGGCACATAAAGCATGAAGAGACAATTTTGGATTGAAACTTTTTAGGGTAGTTGTTACTACTAACGACCTTGATCACAGAAAAGAGCCTTCGTTAACCCCTGACTTGGGGTAAAACTGCATGCTGATGGTTCTGCCAGTGTGGGTTAATGCAAAAGGTATCCCTACCTTGCCATGAAGCTGAAGAACTTGACCTGTTGGGTAAAGTTCTTTAGCATTGTCCACTTGAACAATGGAGAATGTCTACCAAGTGTGGTGATTTCAGATTTAGCAGAGTTACAAACTTTTTTCCTTTTGCAATAATTATCCAATGAGTTTAGCTGCTTCTTAAGGTAATCTTCATTTCTAACAATAGAATTACATTCATGGAACAGTAGTTCTTAACCTTGACTGTACATTTGAACCCCCAGGAAGCTTTAAAATATATTGATTCCTCAGTTTCCAAAGAGATACTGATTTAATTGGTTTGAGGTGAGGCCTGTGTTTCAATGTATATAGGGCTCCTCAGGTGATTCTGACATGTAGCCAGGTTTGATAATCATTGTCATGGAGGGCCTTATCTTCTGATTTACCAGTGTTCATGTAGCCAGTGAATCTAATAGCTGTGTCACATTATCAGATATGCTAAATATCAGAGTCACTCACTCACTAGCTGTGTGCCCTTCAAATAATCTTTTAAATTTTTTAAGACTCGGTTTTTTCTTCTCTAAAATAAGGACCATTACTACATTCAAGGATAGTTGTGGAGATTTAAATAAAACACATAAGATGACTACAGCAGTGCCTAACATGCAGTCAGCACTCAACAAATAGGAGTTCTTGCAAAGAATTGTGGACATGGCCCTATTAAAGACACTAGGAACAGAACTGGATCTCCTCTGAGTCAGGTGGTAGTGTTACCATACAGGCTTTGACAGGGAGCTCTCTCCTGAGGCTGTGCAGTTGGACCCACAGATGGTGCCTAAAGTAAGATCAAGGAATGCTCTGAAGAGGTCTGTCATTGTTCTTAGCTGTCTTAAGATGAAACAGAATGGAGCAGTAGCCTTTTGGTCCTCAGGCAAATAGAAACCCAGCCCAGAAACCTGTAGAGAATAAGACTAATAAAATATCAAAGGACATCCCAGGCGAAAGTAATGGGTCTCAACTTTGAGAATTAGATTGTGTCCCTTTTTAAAACAGGACAGGTGTTGATACTATGAGCTCATTAAAGCCCATGGAAAAATTGAAGTAAATGTGTGGTAAAGAACACTTGTCATGGAAATCTAAGAACCAGTAATCTCTTGGATTGTTTTTTTCTATTTAATTTTAGGCTATTAATCAGAGATTTTAAAATAAATGCTTTCTCTGTTTTTCTTTTTAAAACCTGTCTATTTGAATGTGAACATATGATGAAAATACATGTATATATACATATATGTGTGTGTATAGCATTCATTTAAATATAAATCAGGGTTTGCTAAATAGATCCATAGCACTTTAGAACCAAAGGATTTCTGTTAGGGTGAACTGTGGAATCTCCAAAATGTGACAATAATACCAGGAGTATACATTCAAGTGAAATCATCCCCCTGATTCTCAATCAAAATGCTGGCTCTATACTACTCTTGCATAAGCCACACCAGGGATACCCACACTTCCCAATTTGCACTTTGAAGTGCCACCCAGATTTGGCCACTCTAGCTGACCTGAAAATCTACCATTAAAATAGATTCTAAAATGTAGTATTTTCTAAATAATTGAGCTGCCCATAGGATGTTTGAATATAATTTATGGGTAATGTTAACTGAGCTCTGGCTTAATTCTAAGCTCTCTTCCATTCTGTTGCCAGAGTGGCCTTTAGGAAAACAGAGACTTGGTTATGTTACTCCACTATTCAGAAAATCTTCAACAATTTCAAATCAATGTCTTTAGCTTGGCACTCAAGACTCCCACAAATCTGGCCCCAAACTACTCTCTGGTTCTGACTTTTCCTGCATGTCTTGTGGTGCCCATCTCTGCATCTTTGTTCACCCTGTCCCTTCTTAAAATATCCTTTTCATTTCATGTCTGCCTTTCAAAACCTCACTCATTCTTTACACCACAGATTAGATGCTGCCTTCTGTATGGGACATCCCTGGTCCCCACCCAAACTTACTGTTATCCTAATTTTGCTTTTTTCCTGCTAATTCTACTTCTCTTCTCTCTGCTTCCTAGAGCTTCGTATTACTGCTACAGCATTAATTACACGTTTCCTTGTGTTAGCAAGTGTTTGGGGAGTAATAGTAAATAGTGCTTAAGGGAAAGTAATATAGACTTTGGACCAAACTAGACCTGAATTAAAACCCTCTTAGGCAAGTCACTTAATTTTTCTGAATTTCAGCTTCTTTATGTGTAAACTGAAGAAAATTGAACCAAATGTGCATGGATTGGCAGGGGAGAATATGAGAATGTGCAGTAAAGGCTTCTAATAAGAAGTAGCTATCATTACCACAATTATTCAGATCATCTCCCCAGCTAGTTCATCAGCAGTACCTTGCAACATCTCACCCTCCACAGCATTTTCTGAATTGAATGGAAACAGCCCAAATTGATGACATCTGCTGCCTGGATCTCACTGAGCTATTAGTTTTTCAACATCTGTTTTGAATTTCAGGAAGAAATGTCCATTTTTAGGCAGCATCAACATTTTCCTGTGGCATTTCAGTATTTCTCAGTCCTGAAATGATTATAACTTGTGCTTGATTGAATCCAAGTCAGCAGAGCCACGGAGAACAGCCCAGCGCATGAGCATATCTACTTTACATAGGCCTATGAGAGTGTAGCCCTCTGTACATAGAGTCTGAACACTGCGGAACATTATGTCAGTTTTTAATGACATTGCCCTTTGCTCATATGTTCAAATTGTGGCAGTAATGGAGCTTGGGAAGCTCTTCATTATCCACAATACTGCAAGACGAGGAGAGCACAGAGACCCTAGTTTCTCTGATGTCTTGACTTCTGGTAACTACACAGGATACACTCAGAATGTGTTTGTAATGACAGCTACTGACTCCATTCTCTAGACTCCCAATTTCCTAATAAAGCCCAAAAGAATAAGAAGAAGCCAAAATTTTCTTTGGGAGTTTATTGTTTCCTATGGAAAGCAGAATTTTCTAAATCACCGTGCTTCATGAATCCCGAGTCTCTGTTTCAGCACCAAGGACAGAGCATCACTGGGTTTAATGCCCATCTCACCTTCTATAATCAACAACATTTTAAATGTTTTAAAATTTCTGCTCAGATTTTATGCAATCATCTAGTATATTGGTTTTCTGAACACTAGTTATGTGTAATACATTGTGTGATGTAGAGAGACTCACTAGCCAAATACAGCTCTCAAGGCAGAACTGAGGCAGGAGATGTATAAGAAAGGCAAATTAATAAATAATAGAACAGTATATGACAAGTACTCTTACAGAATTATGTACAAGTCATGTGGGAGCCTGGAGAGGGAATAATCAATTCTAACTGATAAAGGAAGACTTTACAGAGGATTTGACATTGGAGCTGGGTACCAAGAAGTTTATAGAGAAAAGACTCCAAGAATGAATGAGTGAGTACATAGTGTATTCAAGGATTTCTGGAAATGTGGTTTTGTGTTTGAAAATTGGGGTGAGTGGAAGGTTAAAGTAAGAGATAAAGAATAGACTAAGACAGATCCCTACATACTTGTATACCAAGCTAAGGGAGTTAAGCTTAATCCCGGGAAAATTGAGAGTCACTGAAGTATGTTGAACAGGAACATGATCTGATCACATTTGTGTTTTAGAAAGATAATTCATACAGCAGGAGAGAGACTATACTGAAAAAAGAAGAGGGCAGAAAGACAGATAAGGGTGACATTTTTCCGTATAGTCCTGGGAATGAGGGATTACTCCATCATAACCAAGGTTAGACAGAGAGAATTTACTTGGCCCAGCTCCCAATATTTCACATGTGGATTATGTCTCTCCAGATTCTTCCAAGAAGATAAAGGATGTCTTGGCTGAGTTTAATGAGGGTGGGAGCCTCAAACAATATGATCCACATGAGGTAAGAATGTTTGCATTTCAAGCCTTTAGCTCTATTTTCCAGCCTTTCCATAATTTGTTCCCCTCTTAGAAGTTTAACTCATCTTGAAGAACTTGCTTCTCAACATATTTTATCTTAAATCTTAAGTGAGGTATTGGTGCTCCCTGGAATTATATGTTTGCCAAGTTTAATCACCCTCTCATTGTCCTAGAAGACTACCTCATACTTTCTCCTCTCTCTTCAAATCTTTCCACTTTCCTGTCTTCATTGTCAGTTATCAACCATGCTTTCTCCTTCACTGAGAAAATAGAAACAATCAGAAGAGATCTTCCATGAGACCCTCACCTACCTCTGTATCTTTTTTCCTGAAACTAGGGATGAACTCTCCATGCTCCTAGTTAAGTTCAGCTCCTCCATGTGTACACTAATTCCCATCCTTTTCTGGTCTATTGACAGGCATTGCTTTCTCTGTTTATATATCTTGTTCACATCAACTTTCCACTATTTGTTAGGTTTTTCTCATCAACATATAAACATACTATTATTTGTCCAATATAAAAAATATTCTTCCAACTCCAGTTCTCTCTCCAACTGGAGATATTTGTCTATAGTCACTGCCCCCAATTTCTCTTCTTCCCACTTTTTGAGAGCCATTCAATCAGAGTGTAACCCCCACTTCTCCACTAAAACCACTACTGAAGATAGCGAAGGAACTCCATGTGGCTAAAACTCAATAGTCATTTTACCTAACAGCATTGGACACAGTTGGTCATATCCTCCTCCACTTTCTTCACTTGGATTTCAGGACACTGGTTCTCCCT
Source organism: Panthera uncia (assembly GCF_023721935.1). NCBI lineage: Eukaryota > Metazoa > Chordata > Mammalia > Carnivora > Felidae > Panthera > Panthera uncia. The sequence goes on from NC_064810.1 coordinate 79,339,703, forward strand.
TTACTCCTCTGACTTGACATTTCCACTTAACAATCAAATCGGTATCTCAGAATAACATGAGCTAAACTGAGCCTGTTGATCTTACCCTGTAAAGCTGATTTTGCCAGCAATCTTCCCCATTTCAGCAAATAACTCCATTCTTCAAGTTCTTCAGTCTACAACTATGGAGTCATCATTGACTTTTCCTTTCACATCCCACATCCAGTTTATCAGCAAACCCTAACTTCTACCTTCAAAATATATCCAAAATCTAGTCACATCTCACCACTTACCTGAGACACCACCATATTTTGCCTAGATTATTGTAATAGTCACCTAACTAGGCTCCCTGCTTCTGCTCTTGACCTTTAAAGTCTATTCTTTGCACACATCCTGAGCAATCTGTTAGCACTTAAGACAGATCATCTCACTGCTCTGCTCTACAATCCCTCATGGTCCCTCTACCCCCTACTCAGAGTTAAAATCAAGGTCATTACCATCTAACCTCATCTCTTGCTATTCTCCTCCTCATTGGTTTCCAGCCATATTAGCCTCTTTGATGCCGTCAAACAAGCCAAGGTTGCTGTAACCTCAGTACTTTTGCATTTGCCTTTGCCTTTTCCTGGAATGTTTCTCCCTCAGTATCCACGTTATTTCCTCACCTCCTTCAAGCGTTTGCTCAAGTCACCTTCTTAATGAATGTCACCTACTGTATTTAAAATTTAAGCCCTCTTTCCTTTCTTATCTTTCCATTCTATGTTATTGTCTTTCTTAGTATTTCTCACCATCTGTCATGCTATATAACTTTTTAATTGTCTGTTTCTCCCATTAGAGCACTTTTGTTCATTTCAGTATCCCCAGTGCCCAGAAGAATATCTGGCTCATAGCAGGCACTGAAGAAATATTTGTTGAATGAGCAAATGAATGGAAGACATCCCCAACTTTCAAATTCAACTCATCTAATGTTTCTTGAGCATCGAGGCACTGTGTTGGGCACTATAGAAGATACAAAGATGAGAAAGCATGATTACTGCCCTCCAGAACTTACTTCCTATTGGCAGGCTTAAGTTTAAGAGCCATGACCCTGGAGTTACATGGTCTTAGGTTAGACTTCTACCTTTGCTGCCAACCAGTATGTGGCCTGAAATAATATTTCACGTTTCTGAACCTTAGTTTCCTTTTCTGTGACCTGAAGATAACAACAACCAAACAAAAATGTTGAAGTTTACAGAAGAGTGGATTGAATGAGATAATTTTTGTGAAATATCTAATACTTTATGGGACACTTAAAAAAGGGTACTTACTATTATTTCCTTTCTGGCTCCTTTCCCCAGAATGTTTTAAACTCAACTTCCTTTTCTCTGCTCCTGGGTCCTTTTATGAAGGCTAATTGCAGAAAAATGACTGATCAGCAGGACAAACTTGGGATGATGCTGGCCACTTATTTATTTGTATTGTCATCCTTTTAACAAACCTTGAGTCAACCCCTTCTCTGCTGGGCACTGGCAGTGAATCAACAAAGTACATGTCTTCAAAGTACACCGGAGCAGGGGCTTTGGATAAAATGCACCAATTATTAGGAGAATGAAGCAGGAAGAAGGTTGCCAGCACAGGGGCTAGACTGAGAATGAACCCTTTCAAAGAACATTCCTGAGGAGAAGATGGTGGAGCCAGCAAAAAACTCCTTGCCCCTCCCACCCGCCTCTCCAGCCCCCAGCTCCAAAACACAGGAACAAAGAAGGGTGGAGGCTGCTAATCAGCCGTCAGCCATGTGGCTGACGAGTGGGAGGGGAACAATTTGGTCAGGGCCACAGAGGGTGTGAAGGCCACAGGGAGCTTTCAGAAGCAGAGAGCGGTTTGGCTGTTAGGAGTCTGCTGCCACGCCCGCCTCCATCATGCTGGCCCCCACTCTTTGTATGCCGGGCACTGCTGTGTCCCAGGGAAGTTCTGTCATTCTGATTTTATTCTCCCTCACAGTACGGCTGGCTTCTAGTAGGTGTAATGTCCTGGCACGGGGTTGGGGAAACAAAAAGAATTTAATTTCTCTTGAGCTTGATGGTCTACTGCTGCCAAAATGTCTCAAGGAGGAATGAGTTAGTTGTGGGAAGGGGCAGGTGGCTAGGAAAGCAAGGAGAGGAATAAAAGTTTGCAGAGTTGGGGGTTGGGGGCACCTGGCTGGCTCAGTCGGTTAAGCATCGTACTCTTGATTTCGGCTCAGGTCATGATCTCACGGTTTGTGGGATTGAGCCCCAAGTCAGCACAGAGGCTGCTTGGGATTCTTTCCCTCCCTCTTTCTCTGTCCCTCCTCTGCTCTCTCTCTCTCAAATAAACATTTTTTTTTTTTAAAGTTTGCAGAGTGGAGCACTGCATCTGGCCATGCCCTTGCCCATCAGCACTGAGTGATTCTCTGGAGAACTGAGTATAGCAGAAGACAGCCAGAAAGTGGACAAGAACAGTGGAACAGAAGGGGCAAGGTGGCTTGGTGGCCCTATGATCTTAGACTCAAGATACATCTAAGCACAAAACCCAGCTCTATCACTTGCTTTATGACTTTGAACAAGTTATTTATCTTTTCAGAATTTTTTTCATCCACAAAATGGCAGTAATAGTCCCACCTCATACTGTTATTTTAAGACTTGAGATCATGTATGTAAACTGCTCAATGCAGAGTAAGCTGTCCATCTAGTTCCCCTCCCTTCTTAACCTGTATAGGAATTAACACTTTAAACAGATTACAGAAACAGCAATTGTCCAGCTATCTCCTACATGAAAGTTGCAGTTTCTGGGGGGGAAAAAAAACCAGGCCTGTGCCATGACAGTGCCTAGCATGTTATTCCAGAGCTCAGAGAATTGCTAACCTGCCTCATAGTGTTTATCTGGTTTTGACATAAAACACCACTTTCTACCTATCACACATTCACTAGCAACTACTCTGAGCCTGGCTTATGCTCATAAAGAACTTACTCATAACCCAGATATAACTTTGAGAGTGGCACACAGTCACATTTCTTTGCCTACTGTACTTGAGGTTCCCGGAGAGGGTGGCAGGGAGCCGTATGTTAACACTGGGACCCAGAACAGATATGGTAACAGGAGCTCTAAACTGGGAGTCAGAAGATTGGGCTTCTGGTTTTCCTTTACTGCTAGGTGGCTGGGGCAAGTCCCTGAACTTTCAGAGCCTCAGTGACATGAGGACATCTAGGCTGTTCTGGTATGAATGACCTTTGTTTCTGGGCTTATTCTGTGCCATCCTGTTGCCCAGAATATGATCATGAATGGTTGGACATGTGTTCAATCATTGTTTTCTAAGTTCTCATAACAGTTTGTTCTTTTCCTATGGCACTCACCACTATTAATTCTGTACTAGAATTATTTTAATACCTGAGTCTCTTTGAAGGTATGGACCCATGTGTATTTCTTCGGTGTGTTCCCCAAGGTGTTTCTTGTATCTAAAAGGCATATATATATATAATTACTGAATAGAACCCACAATAATTGGTGACAGCCAAGTGTACCAATGAGAAACCCAACATCCACTAAAATACCTCTCAGGCAACACTATTGTAGATGGTGTGGCAGATACTTAGATGAAATAAGATATTTTACTACCTTCCTAGAGCTCCAGATCTAGTTGAGGGACTAAGGATACATATGTCACAAACAACTATATATTAATAGAGGGCAGCAGATATAAGTGTGATAGGATAGGAACCAAAGAGGAAAAGTACAGAAATTCAGGTATAGGAGATCATACTAGGCTTCCTAGAGGAGGTGACATGTGGGCAGGACCTTAAAGGGTAGCTAGAATTTTAACCTCTTAAAGGGTAGAGAAGGAAGCAGATTATGTGTTATGCATGGATGCTTGATCAGGAAAGAACATGGAGATCAGTGTGGATAGAATGTGGAGGTACACGTAGGGAATTATAGGAGAACATACCAGAATGGTCTCAGTACTTAAAGTAGCTACAAATCTAGGTTGGAGTGGAATTATGGGAGGGCTGTGAATCCCAGAGGACTCAAGGAGTATACAGGATGATCCACTGGAATATGGGAACACTACAAATTAGATTTTCTATTTGCATTGATTTTTATCTCATCTAACTTCTATTTTCTAATTTCTTCTTTTGTGTATGTTTTATAATGTATTAGAGGAACACAATAGTACATGTATATCATTTATAAGTAAAGATAAATGGGAATGCATGTTTAAATGTTATAGAAGGGCACATGATTTTAAAACTGATCTAACCTCTCCTGTGGTGATAAGAAGCCATGGAAAGTTTTTGAGTAGAGAAGCAATCTGATCAGAACTGTGCTTTGGTAAGATCAGTTTGGCAAGGATGGATAAGATGAGAGGACTGACAGATGGGGTGGAAGCAAGGAAGCCTTCGAGAAGTATTACAGTGGTCCAGGCAGGATGCCCGAAACAGAAGTCTGAAACCAGGAACATTGGGCCTTCAATGGCCTTCTTGTCAGAGTGGTGGCAGATGGGCAGTGGACACACAGAAAAGACTGAATGTGACTGATGTTACAGAAGAACCATGAACAGAAGTAAGGGACAAGACCTAATCTCAGATGACTGGGGGTTCAAAGCTGAGCCTGGAATATCGGGAGAATGATGGTATTGTTGACATTAACAAACAGCAGGGTTAGGAAGAGGAGCTGGTTCAGAGAGGAATATAATAAAAGTTTAGAACTTGAGACCTTTTAGTTCATCCCTCACAATTTGCTGTCAAAGAAACTGAGGTTCACAAAGCAGAGGAAATGTGGTAGAGCTGAGACCAGTCACGAAGTCTCCTAAATCCCACTCTGATCTTGTTTGATGACCTTTCAGCTTTGGTTTTTTAAGAGCATTATGTTAGACTTTGTTTAGTTAAACTTTCTCTTTTTAAAAATCATTTAGGATAGTCTGTTTTCCAGAAATATTTTATGTTGATAGTCCTCAGTTTGATGCTAACCAAAAAAGATTAACAGGGTACTTTGGAGCTCAAAACTACAGTTAACCCTTGAGTAATGTGGGGGTTAGGGTCACTGACCCCCCCCACACACACACACACAGTTGAAAATCCATGTATAACTTTTGACTCCCTGAAAGCTTAACTATAAATAGCCTCCTGTTGACTGGAAGCCATACTTTTAACATAAACATTGATTAACACACATTTTCTATGTTATTTGTATTGTATATAGTGTATTATATTGTACAATAAAGGAAGCTAAAGAATGGAAGATGTCATTAAGGAAATCATAAGGAAGAGAAAATACATTTACAGTATTGTTCTGTATTTATTGAAAAAATTCTGCATGTAAGTGGGCTTGCACAGTTCAAACCTGTGTTGCTCAAGGGTCAACTGGATGTTGGAAACAGTACTTGCCAATTAAAATAGTATGAAGGAAAAGACAGTGCAAAAAGAGCCTTTTAAAATAAGGACAGTAACATCAGCAAATAGTCAAATCAAAGCAGAGAATGAGGAGAACCAAAATAGCACAACACCACAGAAAACAGAAAGTTTTAAGAAGAGAGGATGGAATGCTACAGAGAAGCCGAAGACGAGCAAGTCTGAAAAGAGACAACTGAACCTATGACCTTCAAGAGAGTGGGTTCAGAAGTGATGGGCTAGAGCCCAGAGCAAATGGGACTAAGGAGGTGACGAGGCTAGTGTGGTCTGGCTGGAGAACGTTGAAGGGGAAGGGAAGAAAGACAGGACAGTAATTCGAGTAACCAACCATTTCTTTGGAGCAGTGCCCTTGAACGTGCTTGCAGGTAGAGAAGCAGATGCTGGGAGATGCCTCCAGATGCAGGGAGGCTGGAATCAAGGGTCATAGTGGGTGGGCTCCACTTGGAAAGTAGGAGGAAAAGATTTTGCTGTCACAGACTGGTAAAAAAGAGGAGGATGTGTAAGGAAGAGACATTCTGAGGTGATGCTGTGGAGACAGAGAGGGACCAAAAAAGTATAAAAGAGAGACCCAGAGACTCAGGGGCAGAAAAGACAGAGAGATAGAGACTGATTGGTAGTTGTCACAAGAAATGTGAGTTCACCATTTGGTTTGAGATCCCTTAACTTGCTAAGAGCCTGCGTTTTCCTCTGTCTGGCCAAATCAGGCTTCCTCCACTCTGTAAAGAAGATGTGTAGAACAGCCCCACCTGGGACAAGTAGAAACTGCTGTGTGAGCTCCCTCCCATTGGGACCAGGAGAGCATCCCCTGTTTTTAGGGCCAAAACTTTGTATCCCAAACCTAATTGTGTATATTCAAGGTGGCTCGTAGTTCTGGGAAGGCTCTCAGATTTTCTAGAAGAGACAAGGGGTTAAATGCTATCAACATATTGAAAGGAGAACCAAATAGGCTCCCAGAAAGGGATTTTATTCTCATGGCTGTTGTTATTTACAAAAGCCTGCACAGCAGATCTTAGAGTAGAGCTTCCTCAGTGATTTCCAGGAGCATCTGCCGATTTGATGAAGAATCTGATGCCATCAGGGCACAAGCCAGTGATGATTCACTGCAAACTGTCTTTGTTGAGTGTTTGCTGAGCACAGCAGCCCTTTCTGGCATGGTTGCTTCCAGCCTGGGACCATAAGCCAGGCAGTAGTGGGAGAGATACAGCAGGGAGAGCTTCTAGTTTTTGGCACATTTCTTGATTCTACCTTCTGTCCTTGGCTTCCTGCTCTTCTCCTAGTGCCTAAAACCTTCGCAAGGACATGTTTAGAGAGCAGTTGAGCCAGACACATACCCTCGCCTGTTAATCTTGAGGTTCATCCAGGGAAGGTCAGTTATGAAACTAATGAAGGATGGAGCCTGTCTTTTCCTGTTTTCTGAGACTCAAATACTCAGGAATCCCATCCCTCACAACACAAACAGAAATGGAAATACCACAGAAGACCCATCTTTCTACCGTGTTTTCAGCTACATCCTTCATCTTAACTAGGATTCCAGGACACTGACCAAGTCCGGCTTGTGGGCAGAACCCTCCACACCCAGTGCTTGCTCCCCATCACCCCCTTTCTACTTAGTTTTAGACACGTCTTGTTACAGAAGCCTCCTGTGAGCACCAACATGCAACCATCAGTGTTTTCTCTTTCTTGTATCCTGTTCCCTGCTCCCTGTGCCTGTCATCCTCCATCACCCACTGACCTTTTCATTCCAGCATTTACCCATCACTGCACTTCTTTCTGCTTTCCTTTCATTTCTTTCACCTGCCAGCACCCCCCCCCCCCCCCCCGGCCCCAAGTTTCTCTTCTCTCCTTCTTCTCTGTCCCTTTGCTTCTCTGCACTGACTTTTTCCCTCTTTGTTCTTCCTCAGCCAATTAGCTATGATGTCTTCAAGCTGTTCATGAGGGCATACCTGGAGGTGGACCTTCCTCAGCCACTGAGCACGCACCTCTTCCTGGCCTTCAGCCAGAAGCCCAGACAGGAGACCCCTGACCACCCAACGGAGGGGGCCAGCAATGAGGCCAGTGGCCCAGGTACACAGACCAACATTCCCCAAGATGGAAGGGAGATGCTGCAGCTGTAATGCACTTGCCACAGCCACAGGCTGAACTCCTAGGGGGTACCCTGTGCAGAGTAACTTCCTTATGGGGTGGAAATGAGAACCAGGACTCCAGGACTCCTTTCCCCATGGGGTCTCACAGGAAGTGCTGTCTAATCGCTTTCTCAGAGGAATAAAGAGGAGCAGAATTCCTGCACCCAGGCTCAAAAGGGAGGGTGGAGGGGGGGAGAGGAGGCATCAAATAATGTGTGGCAGGGGGTAGAGAGTCTTCTGCAAAGGCTGCAAGAAGCCTTTGGATGGAGCACATTCAGCTCATGTACCCAGGCTGGAAGAACCCAGGAGTGTCAGAGACCAGAGGAAGGTAAATTGTGGTCACTGTCTTCTTGGAGTTTGGGCTATAGTGAGGGAGACACAGTCAGCCCCAACAAATCAGCATGAACCCAGCTGATACTCAAAGAGACACACAAGTCTAGTGATCCAGGCCCCATGGGAAGGTCCCCTGCCTGCATCTGTAAGAAGCTGGAGAACGTAGGCTGGTCCTTAAATCTTGTTTTTACTCCCCAGATGCCAACATACAGAATGTGGATAATGGTGCCAAAGCAGATGAGGCGTGTGCCCCTGATACAGGTAAGTCTCTGTAATACATGATTTGCAGTGTTGAGGGGGACTGGGGAATACCTCATCCTTGGGAGGAGGGAGAGATATACCCAGCAGCATGTCTCCATGTCATTGTATGTCCTTTGAGCAGATCTTGTCTGCCTCCATCTTGGGGGCCCCCACCACTCAACTGTGCTGGGATTCTGAGTCTTGATGCGGGTTCATGCTTCACTAGCCCTGAAACAGGAAAGCTCATTCAATATTTACTTCTGATGGGTCTGCCTGGCCAGAAGGGGGAGAAGGGGAGCCTTCTCAGGAGAAAGTATATGATGAGGGTTTGAGAGAGAGAGAGAGAGAGAGAGAGAGAGTGTGTGTGTGTGTGTGTGTGTGTATATAAAGAGGCAGCTGTAGGGCTGAGGTACAGATGACTCTACCAGTGGATGGTAAGGGTGTGCCCAGATGCACTATAAGAAATGGCAAAGAACATCTTTTTAGTAGAATTATTCCAGATGGAAACCTGGGTTTACACATGAGAATGAAGAGAAACTGGTAACCACATGGGTAAATGTAAAGAATATGTGTCTTCTTAGTTAAATCTCCTTAAAAGGTAATTAACTATTGAAGCAAAAAAAACTAAATGACATTGTGTTGTGCAGTTTATAATATAACTTATGTAGAAATCAAATGTATAACTGTAGCACAAAGGCCTGGATGGGAGAATTGGAGGTATTTGTGTGCACCGGCTTAAGGAAGTCAGGAGGAGGAGCAAGGGGAAGCCGGCTAAAATTAGTTTGATTTATTTCCCAGGGACTTGGTACGATGAGAGAATTTCAAGTGGATATTAGATGTAGTTCTAATCTTTTTTCCAGTCATGGCAAGAAGGGCAACTAGAAGGATTAAGGATTTTTCAGTGTGTAACTGAAGGACTGGTGAGATCAAAAATTTACTGTGGATAAAAAGCAGAACGTGGTTGGGAAAGGAGAGTTGCCGTTGAACCGTAAGTTCAGCAAATTCCAGTCTTCCCAGAACTGCACAAAGCAAGGATGACAAGCGTCGGTGCCTTCCTGAGGCCTTCAGGGGCAGCATCAGGGCAAGACTCTGCAAAGTATGGCTCACCCACCCTCCCTCCCCAGCATCTCACCCAGCCTTGCTAGGTTCATGGCCCCTTGGTAAAATGGGTTTAAGTTATAAATAAGTCTTAAATCTTATGTGGAATAATAGCAGAGGCGTGTTATGACATAGCTTATTCTCATGATGGGAAGAGAAGGGTGAAACCTTGGGATTCTAAACTCTGAGCAGCTAAAACAACCATGAAAAGCGTTTGGACCCAAACTCTTTACCCAGAGGCTTTCTTAGTCTGAGTATCTGGAACTTCAAGATGAACCTGAGAGAAGCTATACTTCATTTTCTGAGGTTCCAAATTGTCTGGACAGGATTTGTTTTAGTGGCTGAGGTTTCTGAGGCCCCAAGGAAGGATGTATTAGAGCTACTGTCATTATATGATATTTGAGAAAAGGTGGTAATAATGGAACTTGGCTGTCTTATTTGACCACCACGTTAATTTGCAACATTCGTATCATTCTGGGTCTGAGAGCAACTTCCAGAGATTTACACCTGGAGAAGTGATTTATGATGTACCACTTTCCTTGTTTATGGAGAGTATCAGTTTCCTGGGGTCAAATAATGAAAGGGTAATGATCTGACTGCTGGCCCAAGGAGGTATATAGCATCTTTTCATCTTTTTTAGTGACTTGAGATTTAAAGTAGAAAATCCGTTTCCTATGGGGCTACTTTGCGTGGATGTCTTAATTAGATGCCCCTGTTCACGAGAAACAGGAATGTAGGGACAGACAGATACCACAGAGAGAAGCCTCTGCCAGTAAGGAAGAGCCAAGTTCTGGCATCACCTTAGATCAGGCCATCTGTTGAAAATCCCAGCCTTTTCCTGTTGCCCAGGCAGAAGCCAGAGGAAACTAAATTCTGATTTGATATGGCCTATTTAGGCTTATCAGAGCAATATCCAAGCTTGGATCTCGAACAGCCCACTTCAAGTTATTCATTTCCAGAGCCAGGTGGATTAATGGTTGGGTCTGTAAACACAGCAGAGAGGGGCTTTCACTGAGTCCAGATATGGACTCAGAACCTTGAGCAATCTGTCTGTCATTGTCAGGACGTCAGCTAGGAAGGCCTGAATGCACCTTTCCATGAATGGCCAGGCCTAATTGGGATAAACAACGTGAACTTTAGTCTCCTGGTTTTAATTTAGTTCCTCAGGCTCCTAAGATGTTTCAGCAACTCAGAATATTGTCCTTGGAATTTTTTTCTTAGTTTTTGCCGTTTATAAAAGTAACATTATTCATATTGTAAAAAAAAAAAAAAAAAAAAAAAAAAAAAAATTGAAGAATACAAAAAAAAAAAAGAAGGAAACAACAAAACCATCCATAACTTACCAGTGCAATTACACACATGCATACACACACATGTATTTTTTTCTATAATTTTTTACAGAATTGGAATCAGACTATATATATAATTTTGGAACCAGCTTTGTTTTTCACTTACCATTATACTCACAAACATTTTTCATGTCCTTCAAGACTTTTGGTAAACACCCATTTTAATACAAGTCCCTCTTTCAACAGATGAAAATCTGAGGTTGGATGTGGGGAGTAAGCCCACTTGTGCAAGGTCACACACCCATTAACACAAACCCAGAGCGAGAAACCTAGTCCTCTGCCTCTAGGTTGGTGTTCTTTCCACTATGCCCAACTGGAAGGCAAGAAGTAATACAGAGACTAAGACAAAAGGTGGAATAAGTCAGGTCTGCCTAAGAACACTCAAGCAAAAGGGTTTATGACATGGCACCTAGACAGAACCTATGTAATCCGGAAGAGGGTGTTAGTCTTTGACTACTGACGGCCCTTGAGGGATGTACTTAGATGACTGTGGGTTAGGGGTATTTCATATAAGGTAGCTTGAGGAGAAAAACGTTAGTAGGACTATGTGCCTCTCAGTCGTTCTGCTCCCCAGCATTTCCATGACTGGAATGAACAGTACACCTCATAGACTAGAACAGTGGCTCCAGATCCAATCACAGTCCTAGTAACCCAAAGATCTTTGTAAAAGGCTGTAATAATGTTTTAAAACAGCTTTGGTGAGGTATAATTGGCATAAAATTAATTGCACATGTTTCAAGTGTATAATTAGTAAGTTTTTGCATATGTATACATCTATAAAACTAGTACCATGTCATCCCCAAAAGTTTCTTTATAGTCTCTTTCTCCCACCCTCCCTAGCCACCCACCCCTAGATCCATACAATCACTGATCTGCTTGCTGTCACCATAGATCGGACTGCATTTTCCATATTTTATATACATAGAATCATACAGTGTACACTTTTTGGTGTGGCTTCTTTCACTCAGCGTAATAATTTTTAAATGTATCCATGTTGTCATGTGCATCAACAATTAACACATTTTTAATGCTGATTAGTATTTTAGTATATAAGTAGATATTCCGCAGTTTGTTTATCCATTCATCTATTGATGGACATTTGGGTTGATTCCAGTTTGAGAATATTTCATATACAACATGAATATTCTTGTACAAGTCTTTGTGTGGGCAGCTTTCATTCCTTTTAGGTAAAGATCTAGGAGTGGAATGTTTAGGATTGTTACGTTCTCATGATAATTTGACTTCTGCATTATGAAATGATTCTCTTTATTCCTGGTAATACTCTTTGCTTTGAAATCTACTTTATTAGAATTATGTTCATAATTGATGTAGCAACTCTAGTTAACTATAGTTAAAATGGTATCTTTCTCCATTCTTTTCATGTATTTGTGTCTTTATACTTAAAATTTTTTTAATGTTTATTTATTTTTGAGAGAGACAGAGCATGAGTGGGGAAGGGTCAGAGAGAGAAAGGGAGACACAGAATCCAAAGCAGGCTCCAGGCTCTGAGCTGTCAGCACAGAGCCTGACACCAGGCTTAAACTCACAAGCCATAAGATCATGACCTGAGCTGAAGTCGGATGCTTTACCGACTGAGCCACCCAGGCGCCCCTGGCTTTATATTTAAACTGCCTTTCTTATTGGAAGCATGTAGTTGGGTCTTGTTGTTGTTCTTCTTGTTGTTGTTGTTTATCTAATCTGACAATCTCTGCCTTTTAGTTAGAGTTTTAGAATGTTTACATTTACTGTGATAATTGATATGGTTAGGTTTAAAGGGACCATCTTGCTATCTGTTTTCTTTTTTTCCTATCTGTCCTTTCTTCCCCTTTTGTTCTTTTTCTGTTTTCTTTTAATTAATTGAATTATTTATGATTTCATTTTGCCTCCTTTTTGATCTTATTAGCTATAACTTTGTTATATTATTTTGGTGACCGTTTTAACTATCATAGTCTACATTCAAGTAATATTATTCCACTTTGCATATACTATAAGAAATGTATTGCAATATATCTCCATTTCTTATCTAGGCCTTTGTGCTATTGTTGTCATACATTTTACTTCTACATATGTTAAATTATAAACTGCACAACACATTGTTATTATTTTTGCTTTAATAGTTAATTATCTTTTAAGGAGATTTAACTAATAAGAAAAATATTTTTTTATATTTTCCCATGCAGTTACCGGTTTCAGTGCTCTTTATTCTTGTGTGTAAATCTAAGTTTCTGTATGATATAATTCTACAAAAAAGATGTTCTTTACCACTTCTTGTAGTGCAGCTCTATACAGTTTTGTACATCTGAAAAAATTTTATTTTGCCTTTTTTTTCTAAAGATATTTCACTGAGTAAGGAATTTTAGGTTGACAATTTTTTTTCCTTTAGTATTTTAAAGATGTTGTTCCACTGACTTTCAGCTTACTTTCTTTCCAATGAGAAAATTACTGTCATTCTTATCTTTGTTTCTCTCTACATAATGTGCCTTTTTTCCTCTGGCTTCCTTTATGATTTTTTTTTATCATTGATCTTAATCAGTTTGATTATGATGTTTTTGGTGTAGCTTTGGGGGTTTTTGTTGTTGTTGTTTTTAAAGTAGGCTTTATGCTCAGTGCAGAGCTCAACACAGGGCTTGAACTCACGACCATGAGATCAAGACCTAAGCTAAGTTCAAGAGTCGGACATTTAACCAACTGGGCCACCTAGGCACCCCACCTTGATGTAGTTTTATTTATATTTATTGTGTTTGGGGTTCATTGAGAATCTTGGATCTGAGGTTCTATTGCTTTTATCAAATATCGACACATTTGGAAAAATTTTAGCCATTATTTCTTCAATTTTTTCCTACTTCTTTCTTTCCTCTTTAGGTATTCCAACTACATGTTTATTTGACTACTTGAAGTTGTCCCACAGCTCACAATATGATGCTCTTTTTCTTTCTTTTTTTAGTCTTTTTGGATGGTTTCTTTTGCTGTGCTTCAAATTGACTAATCTTTTCTTCTGCAATGTCTAATCCACTCTAAGTCCTATTCAGTGCATTTTTTTTTCATTTCACGCATCATATCTAGACACTTGATATAGACAGGCATTTTTAAATATCTTTTATATTCCTACTTAAAGTGTACTATCTTTCCTCTAGCCTCTTGGACATATGGAATACAGTTGTAATAATTATTTTAAAGCTTTTGTCTGTTATATCATCTGTGTCATTTCAATTGCTTTTTCTCGTTATTATTGTTTATATTTCCTTTCTTCTTTGCATACCTGTCAGTTTTTTATTAAATGCCAGCCATTGAAAATGTTACATCATTGGGTATTGGATATTTTGATATTCCCATAAAAATTCTTGAGCTTTGTTTTGGGGCACAGTTAGGCTACTTGGAAATAGTTTGACCTTTTTCAGGTCAAGCTTTTAAAGGTTTGTTAGCCAGGACCAGAAAGGCATTTGCTAATTTTACCCAACAATCAAAACAAAACTCTTCTGAGTACTGTACTCAATGATTCATGAGTTATGGGGGTTTCTACCTTAGTTGGTGAGAATAGACACTATTCCTGGCTCTCTGTGCATTCCAGGGACTGTTCCCTCTAATACTGACTCTTTCTCCAGCCTCCAGTAGTCTCCTCGCACATCTGTACTCATTGTTACTCAGCTGAATAATGGAACGGAACTCTCCACTGATTATTCACAGAGTACCCTTTGTAGACCTCTGGAGTTCTCTCTGTGCAGCTTCTTCCTCTTTGGTGCTCTGCTCTGTGAACTCTAGCCACCTTGGGCTCCCCAGGCTTCAAGCTCTATCTCTTCAGCTCAGAGAGACTTCCAGAATCTTCCTGGGTTCCACCTACCAGTGCTACAGCCTAGAAACTCTTTCTGAACAGTATGATGTGGCAATTATGGGGATCATCTCATTTGTATTCTGTCTCTTGGGATCACCATTTGGTGCTACCACATTCAGTGCCCATTGTTTCATATCTTTTGTCCAGTTTTTTGTTTCAGTAGAAGGATAAATTTGGTCGTGTTACTCCAATTTAGTCAAAACAGAAGTCATTATAATAGTGTTTTCATGGATGGATAATCTGAGGATGTAACAGTAACTTGAGGTATAATGGGCTACCTAGTGCAAAGGATTTCTCACAGTTGTCTTATAGATTATGTTTTTTCATAACTTTTCCTCCAGTGCTGATTTTAATACTTGTGTTGCATATGTAATTTTATTGCAGTTTCCCCCATCTTACTATCCTTATTTTTATTTCACCCTATTGTATTTTTATCCCACCTTGCTCACCCCTGAGGCTCTCTGCTCCAGTTTAACATATCTTCTCTCAACCTCCTGAGGGTCTTTCTTGTCCAGTAGGAAATTGTTTCTGAAGATCTGGTTTTCTGAGACTTCAGGATGGAGTTTCCTGTCCTTGTTTTATAGCTCTGTTTCATAAGGTAGGCTTTCATGTTGCACAGCTCTACTGGACTGATAGGAACTGTTTGCCTTTGCTTGGCACTTTGGCTTTCTGAATAAAAAGTATACCGGTTGCATTGCCTTCCATTACTGGAAGCAGCCATTACATCAGGGCTGTCTCTCCCTCTGTCTATATCTTCAGACCTCCACCACTTAGTGGCACAACACCTAAGTGGATTTTTCACTACCAGTCTTCCTCTTACTTTTCCCTGTGTTTTCTGCAAATTTACCCTCGTTCTGGAAATTATTAAGAGATCATTTCTTATGGGCATGGATCTAGAGAGGCTGGGGGGAAGAGAGATATCCCTTAAAGTGCCTTGAGAAAAGTATAATTCACACAGTAAAATATAGGTGCCCAGTTTTCTCATTAGCAATAACCTCATATTTCTGGATTAGAAGACAAGAAAGACAGAGTTTTCCAACCTAAAAGAAGGAAAACTCCAGAGGGATAACTTACCGTATTCCTGTGGTATGATAAACCACTCTCTGCATTTTCTTAATCCAATAGATTAGGCTTGCAGCTAGTCAGAATTCTTCCGAGTGCCTGGAAATTTGTCGATTGTTGATCCCAGTTTTCTCTTTTGAATGTTCATCTTTTTCTTTATCTTTGAATGTATTTGAGAAGAAAATTGTAAAAAGGTGTACTGGTACGTGACCAATTGTCTGGATTTTGGAATCCCAGCCAAAAGTAACTCTATAAATTGAGTAAGTGTTCCCAAAAAATTAGGCAAAATGACATTTACCTGTTGGGTATTGATATTACTAAAAATCATTCTCATCTTTTCTGAAAATTCACAGGGTATAGGTGAATTTCTTACAATGATAGAGATTCTTAAAAGTGTCAGAATGGGCTCCATTCAGAGAGTATGAATGCTACAAACTGGATTTCTAGGACCACTGATTTGATCATATTTAAGTAACCAACACTTTCTCTACCAAGAAAATGATGGAGCAACAAACAAGGTTTAATATTTACTAAACGTTAAGTGCCGTTGGATGGTTTCCTTTTGCCTATTGCAGAATCAAAGATCACCGAGAAGCAGGTGCCAGCAAAAGACCAAGTGGCTGCAACCCTCCTGGGAAATCCTGTTGTTCCATCTCCAGGCTCAGAATCCCCTATAGTGTACCTGAAGGATGTCGTGTGTTACCTGTCCCTGCTAGAGACGGGGAGACCTCAGGATAAGCTGGAATGTAAGTGTCCACCCTGTCAAGGGGCTTCAGGTTTTTCCTAGAGGAAGATGTAGTGTCTTGTTCTTCCTTCTAAACATGTCAGACGGAGATTGATCTGGGATCATGGGTACTGGTGATGCCTGCTTGGGGAAGATGTTTCTGTCCTGTCACCAACAGTGATCTGAACATTTCCTGGAATCCATGTTGGGACCAGAACCAGTTGTATGGAGAGTGGAAGCGCATCTGAGACCTTGGTATTGAGAACCAGGATTTGGAAAGGGGAGAAGTCTCTACAAGGGGTCAAGACTCCCCTTCTTTGCTGAAGGAACTTCCTGAAAGCCTCCAACCAAAAAGCTGCCACCTTCTCTTATTTTTCAAGGGAGGATATTCAGTATTTGTCTTCCTTCTCCTGTTCTGTGCCCAAACAACTCTTTATGAGGGAATCTTTTTTTTTTTTCCTTGAGAATTAATCAGTCTCTATCTCATTAAAACTTATTTTCATTTCTTCACCCCCCCTACGCCACATTTTTTTGGCCTCTAGAGAGAAACAGCTAGTTAGGTAAGGGAGTTGATCTTGGTTTCACAATGCTCCTTAAAGTTGGTTTCAGGGAGGGAATAATATCTGGTGGCAGAAAGGAAAGCCCACAGCAGCTGAAACAGCCTGCGGGCTCCTAGTAAGACTCACTGCAGGGTTGGGCTCACTGGCCTCCATCAGCCTACAGGCAGACTTTTAAAAACAGAAGACAATAGGACCTCGTTAAAAAAGATGTATTGGGGCGCCTGGGTGGCGCAGTCGGTTAAGCGTCCGACTTCAGCCAGATCACGATCTCGCGGTCCGTGAGTTCGAGCCCCGCATCAGGCTCTGGGCTGATGGCTCGGAGCCTGGAGCCTGTTTCCGATTCTGTGTCTCCCTCTCTCTCTGCCCCTCCCCCGTTCATGCTCTGTCTCTCTCTGTCCCAAAAATAAAATAAAAAACGTTGGAAAAAAAAAAAAAAAGATGTATTGTTTTGGCTCTTTTTGGGACTTTAGTAGACATTAAAGGGAAAAACAACACATCATAGCAAAAGTCAAAATTCCAGTTAATAATAAGATGAGTCAACAAAACTGAAACATTAACAGGGAAGTATCTGGCAAAGGTTAACCCTCGCCCAAACCAAAGTGAAACAGTTCACTAACCACCCACGGTTTTGAGGTGTTAACAATTGCAAGCCTTAAGTGTCAATTTGGTAGCAAATATAGCAGATTTATATCTCTTTTGGCTAGTGTTTAAAGTGAAATGTCCAATTATTTCTGAGATTCAGCTGGACTTTGAGTTTGAGGCCTTATATTTGTTCATAGTTACCAGAGAGGATGTGAAAGATGTTCTCATACTAGTGGCTCTCAGACTGGGTCTTTGTAATGGCAATAGAAAGAAACTGCATTTTATTTTATTTTATTTTATATATATTTTTTTCTTTCGATAATATTTATTTTTGAGTGCGATAGAGACAGAGCATGAGTGTAGGAGGGGCAGAGAGAGAGGGAGACACAGGATCCAAAGCAGGCTCCAGGCTCTGAGCTGTCAGCACAGAGCCCAATGCAAGGCTGGAACTCGGAAACAGCGAGATCATGACCTGAGCCGAAGTCAGACGCTTAACCAACTGAGCCACCCAGGCACCCCAAGAAACTGCATTTTAAAAAACTTTTTATTATAGAAAATTTCCAACGTAGATAAAAGTATAAAGTACAATGAGCTTCCATGTACCCATCAGCCACCTTCAGTAATTACTGATTTATAATCAATCATGCTTTATTTATACCTCCCATGCATTCCCTCTGCCCCAGGAAATGTCGAAGCAAATTTCAGACATCACATAATTTCACCTATGAATATTTCAGTATTCAAAAAATATGACTTTTTCTTAAATATAACCACGGCACCATTATCACATTGAAAGACAATGACTCCTTACTATTGTCTGTTCAGAGAGAAAAGAGGCAGGGCCAGTATAAGAGCAAAAGCACTTATTTAGGGCCTCAGAATAGCAGTTCAGGGAACACAGATTTGGGCAGCAAGCCAAATAGTGCCCTTCCGAGGGAACAGAAGTTGAGGGTTTTTAAAGACAAAAGGGAATGCTTGTATATGTTGTTTACAGAGAATTTTTTTATTGGTGTTGATGGCAGAAGACGAATCTTGACTGAATATAATTGGTTACTAAGGCTGTCACTAAGCAGACTCTTACTGTAGCAAGTTACAGGTATTAGAATTGAGTCCTTGGAATATTTGAAGTTTGGCCCAAGTCAGAGTTCACAGTTCCACCCAGTTAGGATGTGGGTAGGGCCCATCTACTTGATGACCTCCCAGCTCCATTTTAAAACCCCTTGACATAAGTGACTTGATTTCATTTCACTGTTTATATATCAAATATTGCCAGTGTTCACATTTTCCCAGTTATCTTATATATTTTTAGTTGTTTGACTCAGGATCCAAACTTGGTCTATACATTGCCATTGCTTCTTATGTTTCTTCTGTTTTAATCTTCTGCTTATTTTTTTCCTTGTAATTTTTTGTTGCAGATCATTTGGCCTGTTGAGTTTTTAATCTTACTTGTGTTTTTTTTAATGAAACCAAATAAATTCAAATCTTCCCCTGATTTTAATGACTGAAAACAACTTACGCTTTCCTTTTTAATAACCAAACATGTATCTTTTTGGAAATTATAGCCTGAACTCATACCTTTTATCAATACATTAACAATAATAATTTTCATTGTTGAACACCTTATATCTGTTAATCACTTTATTATTTTTTTAATTATTTTAACATTTATTTATTTTTGAGACACACAGAGAGAGAGAGACAGCATGAGTGGGAGAGGGGCAGAGAGAGAGACACAGAATTGGAAGCAGGCTCCAGGCTCTGAGCTGTCAGCACTGAGCCTGAGACACGGGGCTCAAACCCACCAACCACGATATCATGACCTGAGTTGAAGTCAGACGCTTAACTGACTGAGCCACTCAGGCACCCCTCTGCTAATCATTTTAAATACATTATCTCATTTTAACCTCACAATAACCCTAGGTCAGTGTGATTGTTTTCATTTGACATGTCAGAAAGCGCAGAAAGTGTAAATGACTTGCCCAAGGCCATGCTGCTGAAAAACTGAGTGCTTACACTTTCTAGTTCTACTATCAGTGCATATTAGGACCAAGAGAGCTCTGTGTTAAGAGTTGCCCCTGCCCAGGGTCTGGGAGCAACAGTCGTGGGAAGGTCTGTCCTTCTTTATCTGCTTGGTGAGTCAGCCTCATATGCCGAGTTCCTCTGACCAGGACATTCTGAAGTTTCACGGAGAATCCCAAGGCCACGATCCTACTTTTAAAGAACCTCAGCTCCTACCAGGATCACACAGCTGAACAAGCACAAAGTGCAGGGATATTAAAACATACAGAAAGATGTAGCAACACACAGACAACTTAGCAGGAGTGTTGTCACCTTTGGGTACATGCTGAGAGGTCCAGAGTGGGTATGTGGAGGAAGGGGCAGTTAGGGGAGGCTCCACAGAGAAAGCAGGCCTGATGAAGTTAGAACTGGAGGAAAATGAAGACGTGTTCAGCTGTGCTCCCCACTCTGCTTACTTCTGAGATCACAGACAGGATCCCTACCTTTTAGATGACCAAAATAAATGAAAATTTAGTACTTTGCCCAAATTTCTCTCTCAGATCTTCCTTATCCTGCATCACCTCCCTACAGCTAGAACATGATAGAGGATGTTTCTGAATAACATGTTGACGTTTCAGAAAAATAAATACAGTAGCTTCTGTAGTGGTGGTAATGAGGATTAAATGAGTAGTAATGATAAACTGCATAGGAGAGTACATCGTACTTATTAAATGCCATATATAAATGTTCATTATTGAAAGAAAAATGAATAATATCTGTTGAGTGCTTTCTACATTCCAAGCACTGTGAGACTTAGGAATAGGGCACAGGAATAGAAGTCTGTATTATATAAGCTCAATCTTTCTAAAATCTTTAATGAGGTCAAAAACATTTAGATGTCATAATATCGATTTTTGGAGTAATCATAGCTGGCCTGAAATCATGAGGTTAATAAAATAATGTTGAACTTCTCTGCTTGCTATGGGGATGTTAAGAGAAAGAACACGTCAATTTAAACTTCTCTGGGTATCTTTTTAAGGAGAGCTAGGTTGTCAAAAATCTTCTCCTAAAGCCTTTCTAAGTATTGAAAAGGCCAGCAAAAATATTTACTTTATGTATGTAGTCTTACTTGGCATGTTTCTTTTATGAACATTTTAAAGGTTTTAAGATATTTATTGTTTTGTATATATCTTTACAGTTTATGTTTATATCTTATTTAGAAAAACTAAAAATTATTATGGAGACAAAAATTGGCCTATTGTTTACATGTTAATCCTCATTTAAAAAAAAAAAAAAAACAACCTAGGAGAAAGAAAACATCACAGTCTCCATCTTACAGATAAACAAACATGGCCAAAGTTAAATGACTTGTTTGATGCCCGGGATGGTAGGACAAGGCCAAGATGTGAGTCTGCCTAAATCCACACCCTTTCCGTGTGCAACAGAAGCAGTATCCCATTTATAATTTGGGTGCCTCTACCCACCATCAGCTGGGCATTTGCTTTGAGTCATGTTCCAGTGATACTGCGAGATACGCATGCTCGACCAGGAATCATACCGTGACCTGGATCTCATCAGCCACAGTTATTGGTTAGACAGGTCCGGAAGCCAGACGGCTTGGTTCTCCACCCTCTTCCCACCCTGTCTGTAAGAAGTCAAACTCTGCGCCTCGGAGGGTGGGTAACCTGGCTGCAATAGCCTTCGCCCCAGTGACAGAACTCATCTAAAGACTGACAGCATCAGAGTCTCAGCTTGTCCCTGGTGCCCAGAGGACACCTCGAGCCTCACCTCTGTGTCTCTTGCAGTCATGTTTCGTCTCTATGATTCAGATGAGAACGGTCTCCTGGACCAGGCGGTAAGTTCTCCCTCCAAATGTCCCTCCTGAAACCAAGAAAATCTCAGGGAGAGGGGAGCGAGTAGAGGAAGAGTAAAAATTCCCAGTTCCATATTTATGGAAATAGCAGTGTGTCAATATGGGCTACAGAAGTCATGGTAGAACTCCTCCCCCACACACACTACCACTTCGAATAGCACCAGCCTGAGGGGGAGTGAACTCCACCTGGCCTTTTCATTTTAGAAGCCCAGGATCACAAAATCTCAAAATGGGGAGATGCTTTAGTGTCTTATCTAGTTTAACTTCCTAGTCTTCCTCTTGTGCCCGGGGTATTAGCTCAACGAGTCTGGTTCTTCCTGATCGGAGCACATGGTCCCATCCCATTGAACCTGGGAAAGCCTGAGCCCCGCCTCCACTCTCCCTCCGGAATAGGCAGGGATAGGATAGGATCATGGGGTGAAAGGAAGGATGGAGAAGGAAGAAAGCAGAGAGGAGAGAAGGCAAAAAGAATCAGACAGGCCTCATGCTCACGGCCAGCAGTGTCAGAGACAGGACTCCTTAACAGAAAGGCTGTGAGGGCGAGGGGCATGGCTGAGTCAGACCAGTCCTGTGGGGAAGGAAGGAAACAAGTCTGTTAGACCACCTAAATCATCCTAACGTCCTCTAAACCCCAGGGTGCCTTTAAGACATTCCTGCAGCCACATCGCAATGCTGTGGGTTGTGTCCTGCCAGGGAACAGCCAGAGAATCACAGACACTCAGGCACTGGATCGACACACGTTTGTTGAGTGTCTGCCACACGTTGAGCACCGGGGATACATCGGTGAAGCCAATGGACGGAAATCCATGCCCTCGTGAAACTTTCATCATCGTGCAAGCACATGCACTACAAAGCATAGCAAGATACGTGTTAGAGAGATGTGTGTACTGGAAGACAGATAAAGGAGGGAAGGAAGTGCTGGGGGGAAGGGGCTGCAGGTTTAGCTTGAGGAGCCAAGGAAGGTCTCCACCAGGGGGCATTTGAACAGGGACTGGTAGGAGGTGAGGGAGTAAGTCCTGGGGATATCCAGATGAAGCACCTTCCAGGCAGAGGGAGCCTCAGTGCAGGGGTCCTCAGGGGGCTTGGAATGTAGGTGGATTAATGAGGAGGCCAGAGTGATGGAGCAGAAGAGTGAGGAGGTCAAAGTGAGAAATAGTAGGGGATGAGATCAGACAAGTGATGGCCAGGGGTGCTTGCAGGGAGAGTCTGTAAAACATACCAAGCCATATAGGTGACTGGGAAAGTTTGTCTTTTTACTCTGGAGAGGTGGAGAACCACTGGAGATTTTGAGCAGAGGGGTGACATGACTTCAGTTTTACCAGGTCACTCCAGCTGCTCTTTTGAGACCGGACTGTATGGACTCAAGCAGAGATATCAGTGAGCAGGCTGTTGGAATAGACAAGACAAGAAATGATGGTAGCTTGCACCAGGGTAGAAGCATTGCAGCTGGTAAGAAGTGGTGAAGTTCCAGATCTATTTAGAAGGCAGCATTGGTAGATGGAAGTGAGTCCCAATAGAAATATCTGATTCAACTTCCCACGGAGGATCCTTGGAAGATGGATACTCAGGCTGTGTGTGAAAGCTCATAGGAATGGCGAGTTCACCTTCTCCCTTGGGACAGCCATTGCACTGCTGGGGGCACTGTTAGAGAGGGCGTCCTTTCTGCACAAAAGGCACCTCTAGTCTGCCAGAGAAATTTTCTGCACAAAACAGGATTCTTTGCTCCCCTCCCCTTCCCCCAACCCAGCAGGGAGGTCAAAACAGGCCAGCCTTCAACTCCTTCCCTACAGCCCTCTGCTTACTTCTGCCCTGGGTAGCTGACCAAGACAGCTGACCAGTGGAATACCAGTCCTATACAATAGGCCTTTCAGTTTCTGAAGATACTGTCACATCTACCCGAAGATCTTCTCTAAGCTCAAATTCCACAATTTCCACACTGTTTCTCATAAGGCAGGCTTAAATAACCACTCTGACCAAGCTCTGGTTTGTCAGTGCTATTCATTTTTTTTTTAATGTTTATTTATCTTTGAGAGAGAAAGAGAGAGAGTGGACAGGTGGGGGAGGGGGAAAGAGAGAGGGGAACAACGAATCCAAAGCAGGCTCCAGGCTCTGAGCTGTAAGCACGGAGCCTGACATGGGGCTCAAACTTGTGAACAGCAAGATCATGACCTAAGCCGAAGTCAGATGCCCAACTGACTGAGCCACCCAGGTGCCTCTGTCAGTGCCTTTCTTAAAATGTGGCACAGAACTTAACCCACTCCTCCATGACTCTTTAAGTATCCACATGTGGCCTGACCAGGGTAGACATCAGGGGAACAAGGTCTTCCTAAAATCTACCTACTAGGCTTCCTGAAAATGCCCACCCATTCACACAGGCCGAGACTGAATCTAATTCTCTGTTCCTGAATCACATTGTTTTATTAATCAATGAATCTTGGAGCCAGCTAGATCTGTAAGCTCTTTTTCTTTGGAAATTTTGCTGAGCCCTGTCTCCACTGTTCTGCCCACTTCCTTATCCCAATTTACTGCCTCATCTGCAGTTTTGTGATGGATTTTTTTTTAATTTAAATAAAATACAATTTTTAAAAACCCTTCTGGGCTTTAGATGGCTTATTTTGACCCAGCATTCTACCTGGTGGAGGTAGCACTTTTATTTTTTTTTATGTTTATTTGTGTGTGTGAGAGAGAGAGAGAACGAGTAGGGGAGGGGCAGAGAGAGAGGGAGACACAGAATCTGAAGCAGGCTCCAGGCTCTGAGCTGTCAGCCCAGAGCGTGAAGTGGGGCTCAAACTCAAGAACCATGAGATCATGACCGAGCTGAAGACAGACACTTAAATGACTGAGCCACCCAGGCGCCCCTAGAGGTAACACTTGTGAACTTTGCTTCGGTTCACCAATGTGTCTCCCCAGATCAATCTTACTTTGAACATCTTCGATGGTTCCCAAGAGATGCAAACCCCTCCTCAGTCCACTGTGTTTCTGTGCAACACTGGGTGTACTGATTCATTAGCGTCCAACAATTCTGTGAGGTTTTAAATAAAGCCTGGTCTTGGTACTAAACAAAAGGCTCACTCACCAGGCAAATGTAGCCCTTATAAATTTCCTATTCACAGAGCCCTGGGCTTAGGGCTGGATGTGATGCAAAGGAAACAGAGGAGATGCCCCAAGTGACCTAAATCATAGTGCCTGAGCTACAACCAACATAGTGGCCCTATATCCAACTGAAACCAACCCTTGAGGGGTATAGATAGATCCCAAGTTGCTAAAGCTCTGGGATGGGCGCCTGGGTGGCTTGGTCGGTTAAGTGTCCGACTTCGGTTCAGGTCATGATCTCACGGTCCGTGAGTTCGAGCCCCGCGTCGGGCTCTGTGCTGACAGCTCAGAGCCTGGAGCCTGTTTCAGATTCTGTGTCTCCCTCTCTCTCTGCCCCTCCCCTGTTCGTGCTCTGTCTCTCTCTGTCTCAAAAATAAATAAACGTTAAAAAAATTTTTTTAAAGCTATGGGAATGAGGAGGGATAAAATAGACAGGAGAGAATTGTGCTGGCTTATAAATATTTAGGGAGCTACAGTCACAAAGAAGGGGAAAACATGGGTACCCTCTATGCTGGGGCAAAGCGCAGGATTGGGGAAAAAGGTGAGTCCAGGTGGGTCCAGGAGGAGGTTGGTGTTCAGTGAGCTTTCTCCATACCTCTGACTTATCCATGTTCTGTGCTTCTTTGAGCATCTACTCACCATAGACCTTTGTAGTCAAGGCATAAATAAAGAGCAGAACAGTTACACTGTTGCTTCTTGTGCTCCGCCCCTGCCCAGGAGCTTCGCTGGGGGTTGGATTTTGAGACTTGCTCTTAAAAACACATCTTCAGTGGTTCTCTCCTCTTGATGTTTTCCAGGAGATGGATCGTATTGTCAGCCAGATGCTTCACGTTGCCCAGTATCTGGAGTGGGATCCCACGGAGCTGAGGCCTGTGAGTTTCCAGAAGCAAGGGGTGACATCCACGTGAGCTTCCAAAATGAAAAGCAGGATTCAGGACTTGGATACAAATGTTTACTGTGCATGCTCTCCCAGACTTAGCTTCTTATAGGCAACTTCTCTAGGGTCCCATACCTTGACCTTCCACTTCTCTGACAGGAAAAATTGAAGACATAATTCAAATAGTAATACCTAATAATACTCCCTAACCTTTCCACCGGAGTTAAATTTTTATAACAGGAGTTCAAGGAACTTAGAGCTAGAAAGAATTTTAAAGATTTTTCAATCACCAGGTAATATTAATAATAATAATTACACTGGGGGGGCTCCTATGAGTCAGATATTAGATTAGACATTTTATATTCATTTTCTCTTGCCCTCACTACAGTGCTCCAAGCATAGCAGTGTTATTTTCATTTTACAGATGAGCAAAGCAGAACCCAGAAAGGAGTGGCTTGCCCAAGGCCACACAGTCAGGGAAGGGCAGGGCCAGGCACTGAACACTGGCCTCCTCACCCCTTTTTGCCCCCTCACTGCTCTGCTCACTGTGAATTAGAGGGCAAAGATAAGGCAGAGCAAACGAGAAAGAAGGAGACAGAGGGAGGCAGGGAAGTGCAGGATGAAAGTGGACAATTGTTGCTCTCTGGGTTCTGCAGATACTGAAGGAGATGTTGCAAGGAATGGACTACGACCGGGACGGCTTTGTGTCTCTAGAGGAATGGGTCCACGGAGGGATGACCACCATCCCACTGCTGGTCCTGCTGGGCATGGATGACTCTGTAAGTCAGCAAGCCTGAGTTCAAAGAGCTCTTGCCTTTCAGAAGCATCAGGCTCCACGTGGAAGTTAACATCTGTATACGGCCTTGGCTTCTGCCCCAGACCCCCATGGACACACCAGATACTCTAGGCCAGCCCAAAAGTCCTCTCTTTTTACTGATTAGTGCCTGGCATATAATTCATTCATTTCACAGAGGACATTTTCTAAATTATAACTAAGTAAAGATACTGTTCTGAATGCTGGGAGGGGACACAGATACAGTATTCATCCACCAGAAGCTTATACCCAACCGGGAAGGGGGGGGGGGCGGAAATCAAGGGATAATACCATCTTTTCCACAAGTTAGGTTAAAACATGCTAAGAGAGTTGAGGAAGGAAGAAAAGGAGAAGGAAGGGAAGGAAAACTACCGATATGTCAGAAGGTGGAGGACATTCAGTGATGGTATCTTATTCAACCACCAAATCAACCAGATAAGATAGATATTTTCCCCCAATTTATGTAGATGGAAAAGTGAGATTTGGGGCCTAAAGAGCAAAGGAGGAAGCAGAGTTTATTTGCACTTGACTCCAAAGATCCCACGCTTGCTAAACCTCCCACACTTAGAAGTGAGAAAGAGGGAGAAGCCTTGGAGGTTGTTTGCCCTGGCCGGAAGTACATGTGGGATTCTAGTATCTCATCCTTGAGTGTAAAGATCGGGTAGAAAGACTTTAGAGGATGTTGGATCTGGTTCTCAAGGATGGATATGATTTGGCAGATGGAAGATGATAGAAGAGAGAGTTTATGGCTGGGAGAAAAGCTTGGTCAAAGACCTAAATGACAAAGTTCGGAGTGTATTAGAGAAACCTCCCAGTTTGATCTGAGTAGGGGATACATATAGAGGCATAATGTACGCCTGCATCTGACCTAGTCTGCTTATTTTGCAAGGGAAATGCAAAAGGTAGGAAGGATACCCATACACAAGGTAGGAAGGATAAAAACCAGAAGTACACATCGTGACATTGAGCATTTACCAGGACCATCGCATCAGTTGTGGACAACACTTCTTGGAGGTTATTGAAATGTCAGAGAGAAGAATGGCACATTCAGCTGGGTCAGCCTATAGCTGGCTGCCACTACCTATAATGTCTCCAGGTGACAGTTCTGCAATTCAGGACTGCAGTTCAGAACCTGAGCCTCTGTTCCCAACACTCAAGAACAAAGAGTCCTGCAGTCATCTTGGCACGTCCAGGTCTTTCCAAGTGCTAACTAGAAATCAAGGACCCAGGAGCTATGCAACTCCCTTCTTATTCCTTAGGACCCAAAAAGTCAGAGCTGGAGAAGATCCTGGTGATCCGTGGTCTAATCCCTTCATTTTACAAACTGAGGGCCAGAGAGGTAAAGGGATTTTGCCAAGGACACACACCTAGTTAATACCAGAGGCTAACCTCCATATTTCGGAGGAGCACACGTCATTCAGTGACTCTTTACCAAGAACATTCCATGGGCAAGAACCCACGTGAGCTAGGACATGAGGTGCTCAGATAAGGAAGACATACTTTCTGCTATCAATACTTGGATCAAAGTAGAAGTCCTGCCTGGGTGTTGTTCCAGCATACCTGGTTTTTTCTCTGAAATGTGGGAATGAAAATGAAACACTTTAATCACAAGGAAGCAATTTCTGTTCTCTATTCTGTTTTGGACTTGGTAAGTCCAAGGCACCACACGACTCTGCATGGAGCCGCTGTCTTAGGGCTGGAAGAGGGAGAGACAGACTATTTCTTCAACACTGTCCCCAGTATCTCCCCCAAATTCCAAAACAGCCATGTAGAAGACCATAATTTACATCAATAGAGTGACAGACAAAAGCAAATGCCAATGTGGTTTTTATTGATCAAAAGTTTTATGCATCTAATTCTAAACATGCACTAAATTGTAAGTTTTTGCATCTAATACTCAGGACTCTGAAGAAAGCATCCCTCAATGTCTTAAAAATCACATGGCTCCTTTGGCTCTTTCCAAACCCACTTGTGGACACTGAAAATGTCTGAATGGCACACATGCATGTGAGAAAGAGGCTGTGTCCGGGGGAAGTTGCAGCCGCACCCTCGCCCCTGGTTCACCGCGGGGAGGTTACTCCCACAGCCTGTAGAAATGAAAAGGCCACATGATGGTGCTATAACCCAAGCAGAAATGTTGCTTTAGCCTTCCTCTGCGTCCTTTCGCTTCTAACCCTGTATCTAGGAAAACAGTATCTGAGAAAAGGAAAGTCAGCTGGCTTAGTTAATGAAGGTATTTTCAGGTAAAATGACCATCATTCAGGCTACAGGAAGGCGCAGTGGGGTCCGCTGAAGAGTGCTGTAATCTCCTTTCTGCCCAGGAAAGAAAACCCTGGATTGTAGAGGCAGGGGAGAGGGATTAAAGGGCTCAGGCCAGCAAGACCCCCAGTTATTAAATCAGTTGCTTGTTTTTTTATGGTCTTGGATTATTTATACAACTTCTCCAAGGCCCTCTTTCTTTCTTTTCTTTCTTTTCTTTTTCTCTCTTTTCTTTCTTGTATAGGTAGAAGTCTACCTCCTGACAGGTAAACGGGTACTTCACTTGTTTTGTGTTCCCTAGTGTCTAACACTGAGAGAAACTTAATAAAAGGGTTTTTTTTTAATTTTTTTAACGTTTATTTATTATTGAGAGACAGAGAGAGACAGCATGAGCATGGGAGGGGCAGAGAGAGGAGGAGACATAGAATCCGAAGCAGGCTCTGGGCTCTGAGCTGTTAGCACAGAGCCCGACACAGGGTTTGAACCCACAGACTGCGAGCGAGATCATGACCTGAGCCGAAGTCGGACACTTAACCAGCTGAGCCACCCAGGCACCCCTTAATAAAAGTTTTAATTCACACTGTGGTAAGCACTGGATTAGTAGCTTTACTTACATTATTTCATTTAATTCTTACAAAAATTCTCTGAATTAGATGTTTATCAAATGAGCGGAGGAATCAATCTTTTTATGAAACATTTAATCAGTAAAACTGTTTACTAAAAGTGGAAATCATTAGATAAAAAGACTGTAATTCTGTAAAACTCAGGTCTTGAAACAAGCAGGATTTTGAGGTGGTGAGATGAAAAATGCTTAGCCTTCCCCCAGGAGGAGACCAGCATTTGGAAAGGCAGATGGGCTTTTCTAGGGACCATAAGGAGCACAATCTGGGCACAGGAATGAATCTGGCTGGTGTGACCAGCCCAAACCAGAGGTGCCCAGAAGTAGGAACTGGGGTATGAGTCTGGCACCCTGACTGCCAGCCCTCCCCACCTTATAACAGTAGTTCTGACTGCCCTTAAGACCAGCCCAGGGGTATTAGTCTTTTGATGGAGCCCATGAGAAAAGTTTAGGGACAGCATACATGGAGGCATACTCCTGAAGCCACGGCCTCCAATGAGACTGTGCTCCTAGAGCTAGAAGCTGGAAGAACTGGTGTCTCAGGGAGGGTGTGTGATTGTGTGAGGCTCGGCTTACCTAGTGGGTAAGGATGGATTTGTCCGTTCAGGAGGAAGTGGTTTAACCCTCTCTATTTCTGCCTCTTTACTATTTTATCTGTGTACAGAAAGTTGAGAGAAGCATGTTGTTTTCACTAAACTACTTTTGCCTGATTATAAAACTGGTGCATGCTCATGGTAGAAAATGTGAAAAATGCAGAAGAAAGGAGAAATTAGAGATTAAAATAAACCTGTAGTACTAACAGTGGCTAACCTCTGTTGACAGCCCAGTGACATTTCTTCTCATCAAAGATCTTATTGCATGAAACTGAGATTATATTGTCCACTTTGCATTCTAGTTTCTTCATTTAGCATTGTATCATGAGCACATTCCCATGCCATTAGATACTCTTACTAGTATCTTTTTGATGGCTGATAAATGATATGGATGTACAACTAACCTCCAGGTAATTTTGAGACCTTCAGGATATTTCCAATTTTTCATTAAAGATTTTTTTTAATGCTTATTTATTTATTTTGAGAGAGAGAGAGAGAAGGAGAGAGGGAATCCCAAGCAGGCTCTACACTGTCAGCACAGAGCCCGACATGGGGCCCAATCTCATGAACCGTGAGATCACGACATGAGTTGAAATCAGGAGTTGGACGCTTAACGGACTGAGCTCCCCAGCCGCCCCCAATTTCCAATAAGGCTGGATTAAACATCTGGCAGAGCACAAAAATGTTCATCTGACTTTCAAAAATTATTTCTTTAGGATAAAACTCAAGAAGGTGAATTTTTAAGTCAAAAGTTACAAACAGTTAAAGGATGATGATGGATGGATGGATGGATGGATGGATGGATAGAGAGGGAGAGATAGAAGACAGATAAAAAGTCTCTTCTGATTTACACTTCTGCCAACCATGTAGGAGAGGTCTTATTTTATCCCCCATACATACACTCCTGGTCACACATTCCTAATGTGTAACATTTGCTCATTTTAAAAACAAAGGACTTTGTTTTGATTTCTGCTTCTTTTGAAAGAGTCCCTAAAACAGTTAAACAGGTGAATAGCTTGTTTCCCATACAGGAGAAGAGTCTTAGAAAAAAGAAAAACCTACAGGAGCCGCTCCCTGGCTTCCATTCGCATGGAGCTGCCTGCTCAGCATCTCATTCCTCGTATCCCTGCAGGGCTCCAAGGGGGACGGGAGACATGCCTGGACCATGAAACACTTCAAGAAACCCACCTACTGCAACTTCTGCCACATCATGCTGATGGGCGTTCGGAAGCAAGGCCTGTGCTGTGTTTGTGAGTAAACTTCCTTCAAGCCCCTTTCCCCAGGAAGCGTCTTGAGCCATTCCAGGCAGAGTCTAGGTGCTTCTGCCTCCTGGCTTGAGGGACCACCTATATTGTCCAACAGCAGGAAATAAAGCAAGAGCTCTGTGTCCTATTTCCATCTTACCCAAGTCAAATGAACAAGTAATGTCCTGTTAGTGGAGTCCTGTCATGGGCCGCTGAGCCCTAGAAAAAAATCATTAATGTTCACGCACAATTTTAAAACATCTCATAGTGATTTTAATTGGGTTTTGCTAGTGAATGTTTATTTTGCTGAAGCTAGGGGGTGGTCATTAATAAATAGCATAAGACTGTATTGTGTAAATGCATGGAACTTACGACTCTCCTTTGGTTTGTCTTTATAATCCATTTAGTAAAGTCAGGAGAGGAGAAAAAAACAAAGGCGAAAAAAGAGGGGAGGGGACTGGAGAGAAGAAGTGGAGAAAGATGGAGGGGAAGGAGGGAGAAGGGGTGATGGAGGAAGGAGAAGGGAGACAGGGAGTAGGGGAGCAGAGGGAGAGGGGAAGAGGCTACAGTACAAAGGCTTTTTGGGGCCAGGGCCTGTGGGTGCAGCCACCTTACCATACAGGTAGTGAACACTCCGCCTGGACCCACAAGAGCCTGGTGAGCTGCCGCTTGGGTGCTGTTCGGGCCACCAAACTGTTTCATCTAAACATGCACACATGAGCTAGGCAGCAAGTGACCCAGCCACAAAAGTCACCTTAGCAAAGCAGGGCCCTGTGCCAACTGAGAGCCAGCATCAGTGGGCTAGTGGAGGGGCCCCCAGGCCTTCCAGCTCTGACACTCTTCTTACAGAAGAACCCCATCTTATTCCTGGTGGGTTCGAGGCCTCTGGGCCTCTATGGTTTGCATAGTAGTAAAGAGTAGTAACAACCACAATAATAATGTGTGGAATAGCTATTCTGACCAAGACACATAGTGCTTTACACACCTTATCTCAGTTAATGCTGTAAAAGCCTTGCAAAGAGAAAGGCAGTTTTGTCCCCCAAACCCTGAATTTCAGACACGTGAAGAAAGTTACCCAAGATTATGTGTGTGGTTACCAATGGCAGAGCCAGAGTTCAGGCCTAGGCCTGCCTAACTCCAAATCTCCAAAATTAGAACACCCCAGCCTTTCTCTTTCCTCTCCAGCACCCCCAACATACATGGCACTGGCATACTGAGAAGGTGGACTCCTCATGTTCTCCTTAGCAGAAAATGCCTTTCTGAGAATGTTTTCTTGCTGCGTTCACTCTCTGCAGTGGAAAGCAGTGTGTTGGAATAGAGGGTATAGAAACACGCCTGGGAGAGAAATGTGGACTCTCTTCTCAATAAGCAACTGGAGACTATTCCAGATTTCCATGAGGAAGGCCAACTCCATATGTCCCCTGCCTCTGACTGGCCACTCAGAGGGAGGCATGGGCCTGGGCTGGAGTGGAGGTGGGCAGACGGCTAGCCCTCCCTAAAGTGGACACTCACAAGCACTTTCCTTTTTGTTTTTTTTGTTTTCAGATTGTAAATACACTGTCCACGAACGCTGTGTATCCAAAAACATTCCTGGATGTGTCAAAACACACTCAAAAACCAAAAGGGGCGGTGAGGTTAGTGATACCTGTTGTTCTACTGCATGCTGCATCCTGGCCAACACGTCCATCACCACAGATTCCTGAGCAGGAAGCTTTATCAAGTCCCTTCTCTGCCTCAAGGACCACCCTTAAATCATCCCATTCATCCATCAATCCATCAGCATCTCCGCAGTGCCCACCATGTTCCAAGCACTGTGCTAGGGGGTTCGCAGGTTACAAGATGGTCCCCAGCCTGTTCCAGAACTGTGGAGGCTAGTGGGAGAGAGACAGACATGTAAGCAAAGTACAAAGAAGTGAGCTATATGATAACGGTAGGTCCATATGGGACATACAGTGGAGGCACCAAGGAGGAGGCCAGGGGAGTTTCCACAAAGGAAGTGGCATTTGAGTTGTGTCTTGAGCCCACATCATGAGGACTTCACAAGGCATCAAGGAGTTCAAGACACCCTAGGCAGAAGAAGCCTTGAGTGCAAGGCATGGAGACATGGCATATTCCAGACCCTGTAGTCAGTTTGGTGGGACTGGGACAGAGGATGCTTGTAGGGACGTGGTAGGAGATGGGCTCTGAAAGTGGTAGGTCCAGCCTGGGCAAGTTCTTATGAGGCCAACCGAGGAGTTGGAAAGGGGTCTCTTACACAATGAAGGGGCCACTGAAGAGCTTTAAGCACATGAAGAAATGATTGGGTTTGCGAATTAGGTTAACTGCTCTGGCACCATGGTGCAAGAGAGACATCAGAGGAGGGAAAAGAGCTCCTCCAACAGTTCAGGCAAGAGGCAGTGCCTCACTGAGGGCCTGACAGGGTGTGGGGGGCACTCTGCACTCACTACACTCAATACATTCGCAGTCGCACCGTGGTGGCTGTCTCTACTGAGTATCCCCTGGTTATGCCGATTATTGGATATTTTGACTGTCTCCCTGGCTGAGGTAGAGGAGATGAAGGGAGAGTTTGAGACATAATTTTGGGGTACCGCCACCAGGACTTGGTGATGGGGATGTAGGGGATGAGAGGGAGAGAAGAAGAGGTCAGAAGTGGCTTCCCAGTTTTGAGCTTGGCCATTGGGTGATGCCATTCACAGAGTGTAGAAATACACTCTCCTTAGTATTAGTAAGGGAAGGGCACTCTAAGTTCCTGTAGAGGGAAGAGACCATTGAACCTGAGTCAGGAGATGATTAGCAGCAGGGAGTGGCATCCAGCCCTCCACAAAAGGACTCGGGAGAGAGAAGGGCACCTCCAGGATACACATGCATGCCCCATGAGACACCGCATGGTCTCTTGTCTACTCCATACACCGCTCCCTTTTCATGTTCATACCTTTCACCAGGATGCACTGTGTACCTCCTGAGCTCATGCCCTATGCCTACACTCTGGCCACTTGCCACATACGAAACAGAGGGAGGCCCCTGACGGGCCAGTAGGGCATAGTCACAAACTCCTGAGTCTCCAGGGCAACCCAGATTGCCAACTCTTCTGATCCCAACAGAGGATGGAGAAGGCAGCGTAGTGATGGGACACAGCCGTGGGCTCGGAGTCAGAAGACCTGGCCATGAGTCCCTACTTGGCCACTTACCAGCCTTGGAACCTAAGGCCGGTCCCTTAACCTCTCTGAAGCCTCATATGTTTCTCTCCAAAATGGAGATCATAGGACTCTTAGAGCAAATTCAGTGTGACCAGATAGATGACAAATTGATTAGGAAACTGGGTTCTTTATACCTTCAGGGGTACACAGTGGCAGGTGAGAGGCTGTAGAATAAAACATGACATAGCTTCTAGAGCAACAGTTTTACCAAAAACCTTTGGGCGGGGGGAGGATGTAGTAACTTAATTGATAAGGAATTTAAAATTTTTTATTTAGTGCAGATATGGATGGTATTATGCAGATACACCATGTGTTTTTAATATTGTTTGTAATTGGCACTTCAGGCTATGCCCTCACATTCCTCCAGAGGCCACATCTGCTGTTTGGAGTGCCCTCGAGGACAATTTTGAGAAGCTCTGTAGAAATGCTGGACAGAGATAACTGAGGGCTTAGGCTCCCAGAATCTGGTGTCATAGGCCACTGTGACTCCACTTACATCCACACACAAACACGTATTTTCCCCGCCTGCTTCCCACGTTCCTGGGTTGCCCTAGTGGCATTTCCTGGTCAGCGTGCAGGTACAGCCAGCTGTCCAGGAAGCAGATGTGCAAGCCGCTGGCTGCTGAACCACACTAATTTCTTTGGACTTTTCTCTAACTTCCTTCTAGAGTGCTTCTCAACCTTAGCTGCACATTATTCATAATCATTCAGGGTGCTTTAAAATAAACTGATGAATCTGGTCTTCAGAGACTCTGATTGATTTGGTCTGGAGTGAGGGCGGGTAAGTAGGACTTCTAGAAGCTCCCAGGTGGTTCTAATGAGCTGAGAGCCACTGGCTTATAGAAGACTGGAGCGGGGAGGGAGTCTTATCCTTCACTGAACACCTCCAAAGGGCCAGAATTGTGCCAGAGAGGCTCTTCCAAGTGTGCTATCTTTTTAAATGCTCCCAGCAAACCCAGAGGTGGGCTTATCATGCCAAATTCTACAGATGAGGGTCCTGAGACTCAGAGAGGTGCAGGAACTGGCCCAAGGTCACCTGGCAGCAAAGTGGAAGATCGGTGACTCCAACCAGTTCTGTCTGCAGCCCAAGCCCTTTCACGCGTCCCTGCATCACACTGCCTTCCAGAAGAGGGCGCGCACAAGCACATCACACTTGCAGACCATTCTGCAAGACAGACAGATGGACTGCCAGACAGGATGCTGCTCAGAGGCTAGCCTACCAGGGTGAATGAGCTATTCAAAGTGCAGGCCAGGTGCTTTTTGTCTACTTTGATTAGGATGATGGTGGTTAGGCAGGGAGGGACCACGTCAGTGCACTTCAGCAGAGCAGCCCCATATCCACTAAGTGCATCCACTGAAGGGAAAGCAACCCCTCTGCCCTGTCCCCACTCCTCCCAGACCCTTCTCCTCAGGCTCAGGGCCCAGGGATGTGGCTCTGCAGCCTTCCCTGGTATCCTTCCCTTCCCTCCTGCAGGTGATGCAGCACGCGTGGGTGGAAGGGAACTCTTCTGTCAAGTGTGACCGGTGCCACAAAAGTATCAAGTGCTACCAGAGCGTCACCGCGCGGCACTGCGTGTGGTGCCGGATGACGGTGGGTTGGCGAGCAGGGTGGCCCTGTTTCTTTCCAGTGTGTTTTTGCTCAAGCCGCAGCCACGGAGCAGTGGACATCCCACCAGAGGGCATGAGCAGAGCTAGGGGAGCAAGACTGGGGGCCCAGAGCCCCCGTTCAATGCTCTAACAGTGCCTCCAGTGAATCACCAAGCTTCCCAGAGAGAGGCCAGCCCCAGAACCAGGGAAGCGAAAGCTGCTTAGGAAGAAGCAGGCAGCTGTGAGCAGCAAGCCAGACCATTAACATTTTCCTCTGGGTGTCATCTGGGGCTGGGAGCACAGAGTAGGGGTGGAATGAGACAGCAGGGCCCCTGCTCCTCAAGACATCAGAGAATGGCACACTCCTTACAGCAGCCCCACTGCTGGGGCCACGGTCCTGCACCTGCTTCTGCCGGTCACAATTGTCCGCAAACTTCTGGGCACCTGGAGCTGCCCAAGCTGCCCGACCTGCCCGCCAAAGCAAACTCTGTGCCATGTCTTGTCCCCTTGACCAGGTATCAGCCTCAAAAAGGATGTGCCTCCAAACCAGACTGCAGATCTCTTAAAATACACAGGTTGAATCTTGGGTTTTACTTCCAGGCTCCTGGGAGTTTGTTCAGTAAGATCTCCTTCCTTACAGAGTCTCAGAGCCTGGGGAGCAAATGTCCAAGGGGGGTTCTGAAATCCACACAGTGGTGCCCTGCTGAAGGGTCACAGGCCTGCCCATGACCATTTCACTCCAGCAGTCGTGGATAACACTTGGTCTTCTTTCTCTGCCTGTAGCCAGCTTGGCACCCCTAGCCACACCACACACACACACACACACACACACACACACACACACACACACCCCTATACTGCCAAAGCCAGCAGTGCATAAGGATTTGGGGGAGTGTTGCATAACTGCCTCCCCAGCAAACCTCTGAACCCTCACCCTTGACATTTCCTTGATCACTTTCATTCACTCTCATCTTCATTGTCCCCTCTAGTTTCATCGCAAATGTGAATTATCAACGTTGTGTGATGGTGGGGAACTGAGAGACCATATTTTGCTGCCCACTTCAATATGCCCTGTCACCCGGGTAAGTGTTGCTGCCCCAGCAGGTTTCTCTGGGTTCACATTTCAGATGTAGGTGGCATTCAGAGGGTCGAATCCCTCCGAGGGCTTCCTCCCAACTCCTGGGGTTTGTGTTTTCACTACAAGTTTGAAAGGTCATTGCCACACTCATCAGATTATGAGAGAAAACTCCTCTGACTGGTTCCAAGCAACTTGGCCACCTAGAATGCTCTGAAATGGCCCATCAAGGGAAGCGCATGCATTCTAAGCACCTCTCCAGCAGAGCACAGTTACAGGACTTTCTGCCACCACCTGCACATGGCGAGGCCTCCTGGGTCCCCCTTGTCCCTGTCAGCCTGTCTCTTATGTCTAAACGTGGAAATTCCTCTGCCTTGAGGATTCCTGCTTGGGGGGCCCAACCCTGTTTGGAGATGAAAGCAGGAAAATTCAAGTCCACTTATCTCCATCTGAAACTTTGTCTCTTATGTTGAAGACTCCTCTTTCCAAACCAAACCCCAAACACCTTAACTGTCCCCTTCTGTCTTGAAGATGTTGCCGAGGCTCACTGATCCCTCATATTTCATCCCTGACTTGACTTGCTACTCCTTTTTCATTAAAAGGCTGAAGGAAAAACACCACTTTGGAAAACCAGTTGGCAGTATCTTGTAGGTTGGAAATACACAAACTCTGTGACCCAACACGTCCTCCTGTGTATTTGCCTGAGAAATGTGCGCATTTAGGGGCACCTAGGTGGCTCAGTCGGTTAAGCGTCCAACTCTTGATTTTGGCTCAGGTCATGATCTCATGGTCATGAGATCAAGCCCCTGGTCAGGCTTGGTGCTGGTTGTGGAGCCTGCCCAGGATTCTCTCTCCCTCTTCTGCCCTTCCTCCACCCAATTGCACCACTTGCTCGAAGAAAGGGAGGGAGGAAGAACGGAAGATGAGCATTTATTCCACTAAAAGACCTGCACAAGAATGTTCATATTGGTTTTGTTCGTAACAGTCAAAAACTAGAAACCATCTAAATGACTGCTGACAGAGGGGTTTGAGGCATATCGGTGTAATGGAATACTGCATTGCAGTGGGGAAGAGCTCTGCTGAGCTGCAAAAACATGGATAATCTCAAAGATACAATGCTGAACAAAAGAGGCTAGACTCAAAAAAAGACACTCCCTAGGATTTCATTTATGAAATTTAAAAGGCAGGAGTGATGCCTGAAGAGGCAGTAGTTATCAAAGCATGTAAGGATGCAGAAATTCATCAAGCCGGAGATTTAGATTGGAACATTTTACTATATCATACGAAATAAACCTCCATAAAATAAATAATAAACACTGAAGAAAAAAAAAAAAAACCAGGATATACAAATCTAAACAAAACAACTTACTTCAGTATCACATCAGTTAGATAGTGCTGAGCAGAGAAGCCAGATCTAAGACCTTGCTTCCCAGAGCTCAAGCGTCTAAATCAACAAAGTAGATTTCTGCCAATTTCAGCGTTTCTTCTCCCTAGGTCTGTTCCAGTGTTTTGAAGTTAAAGTCAGAACAAACGATGATAGAGGCCTGGGGAGTCTTAGAGAATCCCGTAGGGAAGCATTTCTTTTTTTTCGATCCAAAGCCCTGTTTTGAAAAACTCCTCCCTACTCTATACTGGTTTTGTATTCTCTCTTTATATTAACTATTTGTTTTTCTTCTGATCACTTTTTTTTTATATTTGACTTTTTTTTTTCCAAAATGTGTTTGTCTTTCCTCTCATCACAGGACAGGCAAGGTGGGAAGTCTGATGGCAGCGTGTCAGCCAAGGGTGAACTTGTGATGCAGGTACCTCCACAAGCCTCAAGTCCCATCTCTCATTCTGAGTGGGTTCAAGGCTGTTGGGGAGATGGGGGAGGACAGGGTTTGCATTCTAGAGAAATATATCTCAACATTTGCTTTCTCATCTGATCTATTACATCACACAGCAGGACACTTTATTTCCAGCTTCTGTAAATATCTTTGAGTACCATACTGTTGGCAAGTGGTGAAAAGGGGAGGTTGGTTGATCCTACTGCTGGTCAAATAAATTTTATCACCCTTTTAGGAACAAGTTACATAAAACTTCAATATGCACACCTCAATACTAACAGCAGTGTGGACCAAGAAATATACAGTGGGTTTTCCAAGACTTTCAAGCTGTGTCTAGAATGTGATCTGCCAAGACAAAGTTAACCAGATTCAGAAGATCTTCTTTATCCTTGAAAAGGGAGGGGCGTAGCAATCCCTGCACTGCCCACCTCCTAGAGATGCTCTAAGATTAAATGAGAACATGCAGATTCATGTGTCTTGAAAATTAAAAGATAAACAATAATGATGGAGAAACTTTAATAAATGGGAGAGCTGTAGATGCCTAGAAAGGCAGAAAGGCAGCTGGAGTGCATGCACACACACGCACACACACACACACACACACACACACACACACACAATGCAGGTAAGCCAGTTGTTTACAGCTGGCGTCCATCTCGTTACCCTGCATCTGCTTTGATTGGGAATGCCCATGCTGTACAAGTTGTTAAGTATTTTGAATATCATCCCCGGAGGTAAAGAATTACTCCTCAGGCTCCAAGATGCTTCTGGGTATCATACAGTCACCTGGGCAGATGATAAGATTCTTAAAAATCCTAAGAATGCTACTGTCCATTTGAAACAACATGGTGCTGTGTTTGCTGAAATTTTAGCTTGAGATCTGGAAAAGTAGACATCACACATTGAATATGGAATATGGCTACATCTCCATATCAGTCTGTCCTTCAGCTGAATCCACAAACGTTTATTAAGTACCCATTCCCATATCTGGTGTCATGGGGAGCTTGGTGGGAGGGTTATACACACACACACACCCTGCTCCTGAGACATTTCAAATCCAGTTGATATTTTGAGACATTTACCTAAGAAAACATGAAACAAAACCCATGTGAATGGGCAACAAGAGAAGCCCAGATGATACTACATACTTCAAGTGCAATGGTTTCAGTTGCAATGATCGAGGAAAGCTTCATAGAGGAAGTAGCTCTTGAATTGGGCCCCGAGAATGAAAAGTTCTTTTTAAGAAGGAAGTGGGCTCTTCGGGACACCAAGGAGGAGGAGAAACCAGAGTGAGCAGCCCCACAGAGTGGGAAGTCAGGAGATACACTCACTCGAGGATAAAAGCCAGGCTTGGCTGGGACACAGCTGAGGGTTATAGGGGGCAACAGTAGATTGGGGCTATGCTGAAATGTCTTGGATGCCGGGTTGGGAAATTTGGATTATATCCTCTGGGAAACAAGGTGTCATTAAAGGTTTCCGAGCAGGAGTGGTATGACTGATGGCCCAGGAAGGAAACCACGTATGGGACTTACCTGAGATGGGAAAGGTCTGGGCTGGGTAGGTACCATGGCAGCTGCCAGAGATAAAAGGACAGCCAGGGAAATAATTGGCAGGGCAGGGTCTTCCCTAGATGACTAGATTAATGAAAATAGTATGTTTAAGAGAAACAGTGAGCCAGGAGAGAGGACTAGTTCTGTGGGGAAGAAAGATAGGTCAGGTTCCGGCATGTGAGTTTGCAGTGATGGTGAGACATTTGGTTGAAGGTACCCATTGGACAGTAGGAAATGTAGAACTAGGGCTCAAGAGGAAAACTGGGGCTGGGAATGTGGATTTGGAAGGTGCTGGTGGAAATGATGGTTAACTTCATGAGTGTTATTTGATTGATGTATAGGACCAGAGGACCACAACTTCTAAAATTATATTCAGTTGTATCCATCACAAAATATAATCTTGTGCTTGTAGGGCGCCTGGCTGGCTCAGTCAGTGAAGTGTGAGACTCTTGATCTCAGGGTTGTGATTTCAAGCCCCACATTAGGCATAGAGCCTACTTAAAAAATAAATTAAAATATATATATATATATATATATATATAATCTTGTGTTTATAGCCACAATACCATTCATCGTTCAATGATCTGAAATTACAGTGCCATTGCCACATCTCTGATCCCAGCCTCAAACTCTTGTCGCCATTAACACTACTTAAGGCTACTCGAGTCAAAGACACTTAACTGCTTCACCCCTCAGAAAACTCAGCCACTGGACAAAGACCTACCTCCCAACTACCTCTCCTCCATGCTGGAAATGCTTCCCATCCACCTTTCCTGGAAGCCATCTTAGCGTCAACTCTCCTCTCATTCATCCTACTGGCTGAAAAAGAGCTAATTTCTTTTTCTTTTACCTTTTAAGTATAAGATCATCCCCACCCCGGGTACCCACCCCCTGCTGGTCTTGGTGAACCCCAAGAGTGGAGGGAGACAAGGAGAAAGGTATGTTCTCTTCTTTTTCAAAATGGAGAGCCTGAGACCACCTCACTCAGGGTTTTTCTTCCCCTCAACAGGGTGGACTGCAGAGACCGGCAGATCTGGGTTTCAGTCCCAGCCCTACCACTTACCACTTTATGACCTGGTTCAACTGACTGCTTAACATCCCTGTGCCTTGGTTCCCTCCTCTGTAACTGGAGATAATAATCTCTCCTGTCATAGCTGCATTGTGAGGATTAAAGTAGACATATGCTTGGCCGAGGGCCCATCACAGCCATTATCATGGCTCCCAGGGTCGGACCAAGTTCTGAGACGCCTGTTTCCTTCTCAGCCTCCCAGGTCCTTTCTTGATTTAAGAGGTGGGGCAGGACTCCCTTGACTGGGACCTCCTGGCCTGTCCGTCTCCTGAGAAAACAGGGCACCACCTCATCAGTGAAGAAAATGCCCAGTCTCCTGGAAGCACTAAGGGAGTGAGAGGAGAGAGGGAAAAGGGGCAAGGCAGCTCTGACACCCTGTCCTGTTCAGCTCAAGATGATGGACAGACAATGCAGTGATCTGGAATCCAGGTTTACAAAAACAATAAGTAGGGTTGAAGCAAGAACTGCGAGAACCCCTACCTAGTCCAAGGAGCAAGGCACCTGCTGAGCTGACCTGATTCGCTGCAACCTTGACACCCAGCCCAGAGGTGGTCACTGTCCCTGCCCCTAGCCTTTCCCTGCCCAGCCCCACCTCCTGCATGTCCTCCTGATCCGAAGATTTGGGGGAGCTTTCCATAGAGAGTTCCTTGATACCCCTGTGTAGTCCACAAAGAGCAGAATCACACTACCTAGAACATCCAGAATGTTTGGGAGAAGGGTAAAGCTTTAAGAAGAATAGAGGTTTTATTCTCAGCAAGAGGTCCGGGGTTGAATGCTACGATCTTGCGTGGTGGGGAGGCCTTGAGCCAAGGCGTGAGAATGTGGATGATGCTGGCTGGACCTGGGACTTCAGGGTCTGCAGGGCCTGTATGCAGTCTTCTCCCCTCTTGGGTTTAAGTGGACCCAGATTCCCACCACGGGTGGGCTCCAGAGGTGTTTGCCCTACTGTGACTTCTCACAATGACATTCTTCTTCTCTGTTTCTCTTTCCCTCTTTCTTTTTTTTTCCCATAGAATCCTTCGGAAATTCCACTATCTGCTCAACCCCAAACAAGTTTTCAACCTGGACAATGGGGGGCCCACTCCAGGGTATGGAGAAGCAATCTTCTTATCTCTCCTCCTCCACCCTTCATTTCTGAAGAAGATACCTGTCTTTGGTCACCCTTTGTGTCTCTTTCATCTGTGGACTTATCCTTCCTGCCATTTTACCCTTTTCATCTTCTTTTCCTCCCATCTACTCTTACTTGCTCCTGGAGATACTCAGGAACACCCCTTATGGCTAAGTCTGGGAAGTCGCCTCCTTTTACTCCACCCCGGAGAAAAGTTGTTGTTTCTGTAAAAGAGAAAAAAGCACATATGCCATTCATTTGATTGACAGAAAGAGCGGGCTGGTGAATTATGTTAACTTATCTGCAAGGCTGTGTTAGCTGGTGTCTTCATACTGAGTCATCAGGGAGGGGGAAAGAGTTTTCCTGTCACTGTCAGCAGCTCAGAAATCCATACTGCTGACTCAGAGTTCTGCTGCAAGTTCTGTTGGGGGAGCATTTTAGGATCAGGGCAATTAGTTATTCAGTGAAATCACTTTTTTTCCAGGATTATCCAGTTTAGAGGTTGTTAAGCTGCCCCTGGCCCTTCTCCCGCAATGTGTCTCTTGGCTGTTTCGCTGCCCAGCAGAGCGGGAGAGTGATAAGAGGAGACAGGCAGCCTGAGTGCAGCTCTGGTGGGAGGAGCTGGGCCTAGTGTCAGCACGGATGTGATGGCTGCGGTCCCTGTAATCAGAGGCCCCTCCGGCCTGGGGTTGGAAGGCACCCAGACAGGGCTTCTTCCCAGACAGAGCTGGTGCGCTAGAGACATCTGCTGGCCAGCCCGAGCCTGTCTCCATGCCAGGTGCTCAGATCTGTACAGGCCGGGCTGGGCTTCCCAGAAGACAGCTGCTTTGCCCAGCCTCCTAACCTGCGTTTCCACTCACAGTTCGGCAAGACCTTCAGTGGGTGGGGGCAGGGAGGGACTATAAAAAGGGACTGTGTCCCTGTCTTCAGTTGTTTGCCACAAAGCTGTTATTTATATGGCTGTGATGGGGCAATACCCAGTTAAAAGAGGGAAAGTAACATGAATTCAAGTGCAGCACGTCAGCCATGACTTACCTGCAAAACTAATTGCAAAACAGGGCCCACCTATGCTGCTCTGGGTGCCATCATAGTCACTGCGATTGCAGTCACTGATCTGTGACTGAAGGGCAGCCTGCAAGTACCTTTACCAGCCCCCTCTCTTTTAGGGCATTGTGATGCTTGAATGCAGTACTCTAGCTTCACCTCATCCACCCTAAATTGCTTTTTCCCCTCATGACAAACCCGGTGGCTACTTCCAGGGCTGCTGTGCCCTGAGTGTCTTTGCTGGGTCAGTCTGTCACCAGGCAGGCTGTTTAACTGAAAGGAGCCTCCATCCAGAATTCGCTTCCTAAAGGAGAGCAGAGTTGTGCAAGGGATGGGGAGGGGAGGAAATGTTGATTCGCCCACAGACGCATCAGTGACTCAGAAAGCCAGGGGTCTTTTCAGACTTCCAGGCCGGGCAAAAGGGGAACCTCTGAGCTTCAGTTCCCGAGTCCCACCCCGGTGTGCTCACAG
Organism: Panthera uncia; assembly: GCF_023721935.1. Lineage (NCBI taxonomy): Eukaryota > Metazoa > Chordata > Mammalia > Carnivora > Felidae > Panthera > Panthera uncia. The sequence goes on from NC_064810.1 coordinate 79,383,278, forward strand.
GTGACACTTGTTCTAAAGCAAAGGTTTTGTGCCTTTTTGTGCCAGAAACCCATCTGGCAGTTTGATGAAGCCAATGGACCTCTTCTCCGAATACTTGTTAGGGTATAAAATGAAACGTAGAGGATTGCCAGGGAAACTAATGCTACTGAAAAGACAGTCATCAAAATTATTAAAAACACAAGTATGTGACATGGGAACATATGTGATCTACTAACACATTTTTGGCAAGATCCAGAGACCGGTCTAATAACTATTATTAATTAAAAGCAGAGATGAGCATAAGTGATAGTAGGGGGCAGCTGCCACAACTGTGATAAAACATTAAAATACCTGTGGTTTTGACTTTCTGACAAAGTCGCAGGTAGTGTTAATACCTCTGTGATTTGTTGCCCACTTTCATAATTGAAGGAGAGGCTAAATCTCAGGGCTTAGGAAAGGTAAGAGTATAACATTTAACATTTTCTCCTCCATGTTCGTGGCCCTCTGGTTTCTATCTACAGACCTCTGGGCCCCAGGTAAAGAGCCCTGCTCTAGGGGCGCCCGGGTGGCTCAGTCGGTTAAGCGTCCAACTTTGGCTCAGGTCATGATCTCATGGTTTGTGAGTGCAAGCCCCATATCAGGCTCTGCTGACAGCACAGGGCCCGCTTTGGATCCTCTGGTTCCTTCTCTCTCTGCCCCTCCCTTGCACTTTCCCTCTCTCTCAAAAATAAATTAACATAAAAAAAAGAGCCCTACTCTAAAAGGTGAAGGCCTCGGAAGGATGGTGCTCACTCCCCTTGGGTCTGGGCCCTCAGGACAGTGGGCTGAATATCTACTAGTTCAGGGCACCTGAATTAGAGGACAGTTTGTGAGGACAGAACAGGCAGGAAAGCCAGAGAGGAGTCCAATCGTTGGGGGTCGGTTGTATTGGTGCCCAAATAAGCAAACTATGGCTGCCTCTGCACAAATAGTAAAGACTTTCTAGAAAACCAATTTGTTTGTGTTGAATGTTGAGTCACATTCTCCTTATACAAGGACGGCTCCCCAGGATTCTTCTCTATGTGGTACTGCTTCCCTTGTAAGTTCTGGTTTTAGAATGCTAAGTGACCCTTTCAACCCCAAAAGGAATCAGGGCCGTAACATACTCCCAGGGAACAGGGGAGACCCTGACTCAAGCAGTGTCAAATGTCCACCACAACCTAGTAAATAAGACCGCTTTGGCCTTTTACTTCCCAGGTTGAACTTTTTCCGTGATACTCCAGACTTCCGTGTTTTAGCCTGTGGAGGAGATGGGACGGTTGGCTGGATTCTAGATTGCATTGGTAAGAAAGGGCTGGGAGGGGCTTTAGAGTTTATTTATTGTAGGCATGTTTAAAGTCAGAGGAAGGTAATACACAGGAAAGAGAAACGGAGCCATGTCTGGTTCATCCTTGTTTCCACTCTTGGACCATTGCTTGACTACAGTGCTTGACCATTGTATCTACCTTGGGTGAAAAAAAGAAATGGAAGGACAAGTACAGATTAACTGTTTAGTTTCAGGTCTTGCCTCATAAACATGGCTGGGGTTTGGATGGTGGTAGGACAGGCCAAATTGGGGAGCTGGTAGGGGGAGAGGGAGGGCAGGACTAGGTCTCCAAGCAGACCCGGATTAGTGGATAAAGGCCAGAGAATTAAGCATAGGTGCATAGCCTGGCCAAATCACCTTGAGCTGAGCACGTGCAGCCTGAGTCCAGAAAGCATGTCTAGAAAGTGCAGATCAGTACAAGCAAAGAAAGGTCATACTGGGCTGTGTCCAATATGCTTAGATTAGAAGGGCAGTGGGGAGGGCCCAGGCTGGGAATCAGGAGGCCTGGGTTTCAGTCCAGCTCTGCCTGGATCTGTGGGTCCGTGGACATCTCATCCTCTGCAGATGATGGGGGCTAACTGTGGAATTGTCTGTCACTCCTTCCACAAATACTGCCTATGCACCTCTATGTACCATGCTCTGTCCAGGCCCTGGAGATGCAACAGTGAACAAACAGATGGAAATCCCACCCTTGCGGAGCTTCCTTTCTAGACGGAAGAGACAGGCAATAAGCAAACAAACAAACAAAAACCAAAACACAAGAGAAACATACAGCATGCAGAAGGTGATAAAAACACAGCAGGGATGGGGCAAGGAGCCCAGCGGGGGTAAGGCTGGGGGTGGTCTACGATCTAAGACTGAGTGGGGAAGACATCACATAGCAGATGATGTTTGCATGGAAACCTGGAGGAGAGGTGAGCCATGCGGATACTTGAGGAAATAGCAGTCCCTGCAGGAGGAACAGCAAATACAAAGGCCCTGAGGTAGGAGCAAAGCCAGGCTGCTGAAGGCAGCAGGACTGCAGAGCGTGCTTGGAACGGAGCGTGTGAGGGAAGAATGGCAGAGGATGAAACTGGGATAGCACAGGGCCAGGTCACTAGGACGTGAAGGGCAGTAAACGGAATATGGCTTTCATACCAGAAATGTCCCAAGATGCTGGACGGTTTCGAGCAAAAGTACACAGCGGGTCGTGAGAAAAGGGCAGAAGCAGGGAGACCTGCAGGAGGCACCTGCAGCAACCCAAGTGAGAAGTGACCAAGGCTTGGACAACAGGAGACACAGAGGAAGTGGTGAGGAGTGGTCGGCTGGCTTCTGGATAGCATTGGAAGATGGAGCCATCAGGATGAGAGGAAGAGAGGAGTCAGGGATGGGCATGGGTAGACCCTGACTGGGGCAGGGAAGGCTGTGCCTCTGGGGGTCGTAAGCAGACCACCAGGAAGGGTGGGACCACACCCGGCCCACCTGCTGCCTTATGCTCCCCACAGGCGCTTCAGTTTCCATGGACACAACCCTGCCAAACAGGCACCCACGCTCTCCTGTCACCTCCGGCTCTGGAGTTGTTTGTGGGAGTGGGGAAGCATCCTCTGGGAGCCAAGGATGGAAAAGCTGATCAGCAAAGGGTGGATGGCCACAGTCCTGGGAGCCGCTCACATGGTTCCCTCTCCATCACGAAGGAGAATGTAGGCTTTGGTGACTTTATAAAATTCATCTCTCTTCACCGTCTCTTCACCATCTCATCACTGTCTCTTCTAGCTATTCCTATGAGATAGCTATTCCAGAGAACACGGGGGAAAGTCTATGCCCAAAACTGGAAGAAGAAAGGTCATGTAACAGGCTGGCAACCTGAAGAGAAGAAACAGTCATGGAGGGAATAACTGCATGATGCTCATTCATTCATTCATTCAGGAATGTTAAATTACTTATTTAGTGCCTTCTGCCACCCTGTGTTGGTCCTCCCATTGATCTGTTTATACTCTATAGCCAGAGTGGTCTTTCCTGAATGTCAGTGGGTTCATGATGTGTGTAAAGCACATCAGTGTCTTCCCAATACTCTTAGGATAAGGACAAAAACCTTTCAAATGGTCTGTAATGGTCTATAAGCTGCTGCAGCAGCTGCTTACTTCCAGTCTTACTTCCTACCTCCATTCTTCTCTCTCTGGACTCCAGCCACTCAGTCCCTCTCTCGGACCCTTGAATATACCAGTCTCCCTTCTACCACAGGGCCTTTGCACAAGTGGTTCCTCCTGTCTGGTATGCTCCCTGGCCATTCCTTGGTCAACTTCTACTTCAGATCTCAGCCAAAGTGTAGCTTCCTCAGAGGATCCAACCTTAGTCACCTTATTATATGATCACACTTTTTCCCTTTCCAGTATGAATGTGAAATTATGCCTCATTTATATGAAGACCTCATTAATATCTGTCTCTCCCTCTCAACTGTAAGCATCATGAGAGCCTGTGTCTTGGCACTTTGACCCACTATTAGAGTCATAGCACCCAACACAGCACCAGTACATAGTAGGCCTTCTGTAATGTATGCAGAGATACTTGTGGTGGATGAGATATAGTTCCCCCAGGGAGGATACAGCACATTGAGGCAAGAAGTGAGTAATCAATTACAAGAGTCAATTGGGAGATTGTTCCTGGTGCTGAAGAAACACTCTGGAGAGGCACCTAGCCCAGACTAGGGCAAGCAGGGAGGGTCCCCCAGAGGCAGCACCTAAGCAACAGAGAGCTTATGACTTAAGGCACTGAAAATACTTAAGCATGGTTGACATGTCAAGCAGGAGGAGGCTAGAGTGGAAGGCAGACCCCAGTACCATGTTGGATATGATGGGAGCAGCCACGACAGAAGGAAAGCAGAGAGCAGGGGACTGCAGTGCTCAGGCTCCAGCTCAGGGACAGCCTGCCTTAAAGGTGTGGAGAGCCACTGGGGGAACTGAGGCTGAGAAGGCAGAGAGGAGGCAGTTGCTTCAAGACCAGGAGGAAGGAATCATGTCGGGGAGCTCAGGCATCGCCATAGGAATAGCTAGAAGAGACGGTGGACAGATCTATTAAGGAAAGAGCATGTGGAAACTGAGCAGGGTGAGGAAGAGGGAAAAACCTAGGATGACATCTGGTTTTCTAGCCTCAATGCATGAAGATGGGGACCTGTTGAGATGGGGACCACAGAAGGAGCAGACATAAGGAAACAAGGGCCTTCCAAGTAAAAGGCACAGCTCGTACAAAGGCAGGGAGGCATAAATGCAGACCATGTGTTCTGGGAACCATGGCAGAGTCCATCGCTTTGCTCTGTCCCCCAACTTACACCGCCTGGTGATGATCTCAGCCCCAGGTCTTGCCTGAGCTCCGCCATTTCCAGCATAAGTCAGAGAACGCGGGGGACCTATGAACTCCCCTTTTGCTGGGGCAGCCCTAGCATTAGCCTCACTTGCTGATTCCTGCATCACCCCTCCCCCCACCCACACTGCTCAATCAGCGTTACTCACATCCCCAGGCCCCAAAGCGTGCCGCAGTTTATGTCAGTGGCGCCCCCTGGAGCCCAGTGGGTGCCCGGGCCTGCTCCAGCTTTCTCAGGGTGGCCAACGTGTTGCTGTAGACCTGCAGCCAGATTAGGCCACACGTGTTCTGCTGTGTTTTCTCTGATGTTTCAGTCTGATGCTCCCTCACAACCAGCATGGGAGATAAGGTTAGGAATTGTGTATTTGCAAGTCTGGGGTAGGGTGGGTGGAAGTGACAAACTGGTACCTGGGTGCCAAATGACACCTTGAGGTTTTGTTTGTCAGACGCAATATTATTTTTAAACTTTGAACCTGCGTGACTTTACCTGAGGCAGCTTCAGTTTTCCAAAAGGCCCCACTATTCCCTGATTTCTCAGACTCAGCTGTTCTACTGCCCATGCACCTGCCTAGCCCCTGAAGCAAGGAGGGGACTGGGCTTGGGAGCACAGAGATCTGGATTTGGATCCTGACTCTGGACTTACTTTCCCCCTCTGAACCTCAGCTTCTTCATCTATGAGGAGAATAATAATACCTTGCAGAGTTGGTCTGAGGGATAAATGGAGAAAGTGTTAGTTATGATTACGGAACTACTGTTTTCAAGGTGTATGCTGTCACCCCAAAGGACAGAATTTGGATGAAATGAGGATAAGTAGGTGCAAGTTACAGGGAGACCGTCAGCTCAATATGAAAGAATCCTTAGTAGTGGTTCACACGCTGCAGATGGAAGAGACAGCTTTAGGAGGTAGTGTGTTCTCTCTCCATCATGGAGCTATTCAAGCAAAGAATGCTATGGAAGGGTTGAAGCATAAGATCAAGGATAGATAACCCAAAGTTTCTGTAATCCAGTGGCATATGATTTTCTCTTCCTCTGCATGGGCTGCAGATAAGGCCAACTTCGCAAAGCATCCACCGGTGGCTGTCCTGCCTCTTGGAACAGGAAATGACCTGGCCCGCTGTCTCCGCTGGGGAGGAGGTGAGTGTGCATGCAGGTGGCACTATCCTGGGGACAAGCACTCCAATTTCAAGGGATGCTCTGCAGAGCTAGGCTCAACTTCCCTTTTAATAATTACATTCCACAGAGACATATCTACTCCGTGACCATTCCCTTGCCTTCTGCATCCTGCCGAGATCTGCATTTACCCCTCAATATGTCTACTATCTCCCTGAAACTATCAGCGAAGAGCCTGCCTACCCTGGAAGGACATACTTGGCTTTAGGGTAGTCTCATCTATCTCCCCCCACAGTACTCGCTTGAGTAGGGGCACACTTAGGCATTTTCTGAATAAAATTCCCTCCTCGGCAAATTATTGCTATTCTTCTGAACTAGGATTCAGAATGCAAACTGAAAAGCTACATTGCCAGCTACCAGGGGCATCCAGATCATCGTAGGCTCCACGTCCATTGGCCCTCCTTTTGAAATCCCCCTGTGGGGGATCTCAAACTAGTGACCAGCTTATGGGACAAGAGGCAAGAGCTACAGAGAACTCTGTAAACTGCAACAGAACCCATAGATCTGGGAATGCTCCAGAGAACAGAGGAGGCCAGGGCAGCACATGGAAGGGACCGAGCAGTCTGGCAAGCAGAACAGGGGTGGGATTCCAGATGGCTGATGCGTTCAGAGAGAATTCAAGGCCAGGCCAGGCAGCGGTCAGTGTTCGGAGCTGGGTATATGCCTGGTGGCAGGGGTAGATCAAGCAGAAGCCAGCCCAAAAGGAAGTCAGCAGGAACTGATGTCTTCAGCCACGCACTGAGGCTAGGGAAGAGCCCCTCTGTTCCAGGGGAGGAAGCAGAATATAGCCCCATGCTCTGTGCATCTAGGCAGCATAGCTCAGCACAAATTTCATGCAGTAAGCACAGCCCTGTGCTCCCAGAGAGCCCCCAGGCCCTTAACTACATGGTGACTACCATTGCTATCTTGTGAGGCATCCCTAGGGAGCTGACCAAACTAGCAACGTGGAAATACTCTTCAAGGTTGCCCTGAAGGTAAGCAGGAACACAGAAGTGTTATCTGAAAGGAAAGACTGACTCTCCCACTAACCTCTCATGACTTACAATTCTCTTTCTATACGACTTTTCTATTGCATAAAAATTATCATAAATATAGAGGCTTAAAACAGCCATTTGTCAGCTCATGGTCCTGTCAGTCAGAAGGCCTGTGACAGCGTGACTGGGTTCTCTGCTCAGGGCCTCCCAGCCTGAAATGAGGGTGTTGGACAGGCTGTGCTCTTCTCTGGAATTTCTGGACAGAGAGTTTGCTAAGCTCATTCAGGTTGTTGGCAGAATTGAGTCTTTTGGTTGTGGGACTGAAGTCCCTATTTCCTTGCTGGTTGTTAGCTGGGACCACTATCACATCCCTGAGGCTTCCTTTTTCCTTGACAGATGAATTGCTCCATTTTCAAAGCCAGCATCAGAGAATTCTCCCTTGAGAATTCCTCTCAAGCTTTGAATCTATTTCTTAAGGAACAGCCCAGTCCTTTCTAAGGACTCAGTTGATTAGGTCAGGCCCACTCAGGTAATCTCCCTTGCTTAAAGTCAACTGTGCCATATAAGATGCCTAATCATGGCAGTGACTGTCCTATCTTATTTATAAGTCCTGGGACTTTTGCAGGGTATATACCTAGGGGCTGGGGTAGGAAGGGATAGTGGGGTCCATCTTAAAACTCTATCATACTGTCCATCTGCAACATGACAAAGTCCTGGAATGAACCCTTTGTTGTCCTGTGTTCTCCCACCCAGCCCAATAATTCTCTAGGGTTTCTTTTAGCTACATAAGCCTGCCCAACTTTGGCCAGCTCCCACCACTACCCTGACTACTTTGGCTTCCAAATCTCCCATTTTCTTTCTATGCCCTATTGTTCTGTCCTTTTCCATGGCTCAGGGAACATAACTCTCTCTGGCCCCCAGACACACTGGTTGGTGGGGGAGGGTCTCCTGATCACAGATGCCCACAGGGTTCCCTGCCCTGACAGCTGCCTGTACATCAACAACAACTTAGCCTTTTTGCTCTGGAGACAAATGTAATGCCATGCTCCACAGGTTATGAAGGGGGCAGCTTGACAAAAATCCTGAAGGACATCGAGCAGAGCCCCTTGGTGATGCTAGACCGCTGGCATCTGGAAGTCAGCCCCAGAGAAGAGGTGGAGAATGGGGACCAGGTCCCGTACAACATCATGAACAACTATTTCTCCATTGGTGTGGTGAGTTGGTCAAGGATTGCCTTTCTGCATGGAAGAGAAATGTTTGGGTGGCAAAAAGGTTCTGGTCTTCTGTTGTCCCCCTCTGAGTCCCTGCTCTTTACCTCTGTCAGCTGCCCCCGGTCTTAACTTGGGTCTAAGCATCCTTGCATCTGGCCTAGGCATAGACACCTTGAAGGTCCCAAACCCTAGGTAATGGAGAAAATTATTTTCCCTATAATTTTAACTAACAAAAGAAAATAAGGAATTTTTTGAAAAACAAACTTACCCTTAGGATGATTTGAAACAGTTTTAAAAAAGCAACACCAGGAAATAACCAAGGGGCAAGGTCAGGAGAAGACTCTCATGCAAGCTTCCAGAATTGAGAATTCTGATCCTCCAAGGAGAACCATGTGGTCCCAAGCTGGCTTGGCTGGCTTAGCTGTCAGAATTCCTTCTCTTCTGTTCTCTCGCCTGGGCTCAACTGAATTCCTACACTCCAGGTGCTCATGAACCTCTGGGGGTGTCTCCTCCCAGCTGACCTCTCAGCTGAGCTCCATGCTCCCCCTTGGTGCTTCCACAGCCTTTTGCATTCACCCCATCAGTGCAGTCTCTGCACTAAGTTGAAGGGATTGGTTTACTGTGCCCTAACACACACCCCCAACACATACACACACAACCAACACACAGACACCCCCCACACACACCCAATACACACACGTACACACACTGCCCTAACACCCCCAACACACAGACACCCCCC